>NC_053489.1:390213482-390513482 GCF_905171775.1 Rana temporaria
CGGAAGCTGCTCTCAGAAGGATGTCGTCCAG
This sequence comes from Rana temporaria, assembly GCF_905171775.1. NCBI lineage: Eukaryota > Metazoa > Chordata > Amphibia > Anura > Ranidae > Rana > Rana temporaria. The sequence continues at coordinate 390,213,514 of NC_053489.1, forward strand.
ATAGCCCACGATTGCAATCCCTTATTGCCTCAGCAAGGCTAGAATTGGGGCGAGTACCTTGGTGAAAACCATTGGTGACGATGCCAGGCCAAAAGGGAGAGCTACAAATTGGTAGTGATTGTCCCCGACTGCAAACCGCAGAAATCTCTGATGCCTGACGCATATGGGTACATGCAAGTATTCGTCCTTGATGTCCAAGACGCCAAAAAATTCCCCGGATGGAGTGCAGCGACCACAGAGCGAACTGATTCCAACCTGAACCTTTGTATTTTTACAAAAAAGTGTTGAGGGCCTTGAGATCCAGGATTCGATGGACCCCGTCCTTCTTTGGGACTACAAACAGATTGGAGTAGAATCCCTGAGACCTTTCCGGCGGTGGCACAGGGACTATCACCCTGCGCATCAGCAGGTCCTGCACTGCCCCAGACAGGGCATCCAGACGGGCCGGAAGAAGATTAAAGGTTTGAGGGAAAGAATCTGTTTGGTGGGCAAGAAAGAAATTATCTTGTACCCTGATGAAACCACTTTGCAGACCCACCGGTTGGAAAGAGGTCCACCAAGCTACAAACTCTCGAAGGCGACCCCCCCCCCCCACTCGAGAGTCAGGCGGGGGCAAACCTTCATGCTGTCGCAAATTTGTTTGCAGGCTTATTTGGCTTGCAAACCCAGGGACGTATTTGACCCTCAGCTTACCTGCAAACCCAGGTGGACGAAAAAAACGCTTCTGAGCAGAAAAGGAGGGCCCTGGCCTACAGCGTGGCTCCTTAGCTTTTCTGGATTGTTACATAGTTAGTCAGGTTGAAAAAATACATAAGTCCATTCAGTCCATTGGAGCAGCGTGCTCTTACCCCAGTGACATTTTTAATAATGTCATCCAGCGAGGCTCCAAATACCCTCTCTCTCTGGAAGGGCAAATCCGCCAGAGCCTTCGTGGACGTCTGGACTGCAGACCAGCATTTTAGCCAAATCAGGCGACGTAGCACCACAGCTGATACTGAGGCTCTGGAAAGCAAGTGAGCTGTATCTAATGCTGCATCGCAAACATACTTAAGGCCATGCACCAACTGGTCGGCCAGTTCCACGCAGACCGGGGAAGCCTGTTGCTCTACAAACTCGTGGTGCAACAATTTTGCCCATTCGGTAAGTGTCTGTGACACCAGGGCCGTGTCCAACACTGTCCGCAATGCTGACCACCGCCTCGGCCCTTCTGTCTGCAGGGTCCTTAAAAGCAGGGGTCCCCTCTAATGGAAGCGTGGTTACTTTGTTTAACCTGGAGACCGGGGGGTTCATAGTCGGGGGAGATACCCCTTTGAGGAGAGTTTCCTGAAGAAAGGGACAACGGCCCGCCATGCATTTTGGGACTGAAAAGGCCCGCTGCGGTCATTCCTATTCCTTGTATATAAACTTATCAAAATAAGTTAGGTAGAAAAACACCTTAGCAGTGCGGGCCGGCTTGTGGGACCCAAATGAGACCGACATCTTCGTAGATGCCTCCGCCATATGCTCCAATTTTAGGGTCTCCCGCACTGCAGTGATAAGTGCTCCAACAAGCGCCCTTTCCTATGCTGACCCGGACACAGAGTCATCCTCACTGTCCCGAATGGTTCTGGTCCACATTCTCTGACACGTCAGAACAGGGGCCGTGTGCTACAGCAAGGCCTGAGTCTGAATTGGAGCTTTCCCCAGAAGATGGTGGGGGAGGGGGGCCTTTTTTTTACGCAGGGGCACCGGTTGCTACCACAGGGATGTCTGGCTCAAGAAGCGCCAGCTTCTGACACCATGCTGACCCACACTTCGCGTGACACCCTTTAGGGACTAAAGGCCAGGTACACGAAAAAGGTCCACCCTCCTAGCTGCCCTGACTGGGGGGGGGCCCCCCCCAGAGGACTCACCACCCCGACCCAGGTTCTGCGCTGCCGTCTGCTCTCTCCTGTAGGCTGAGATGTTCTAATCTGTTTGCGCCATTCAGAAGGAACATACCCAGCGCTAGAGGCAAAAACTAAGCAGGGGCTACAAGAAAATGGCCGCCCCAGTAAAGGAGAGCGCGGGCTACAAGAAAATGGCCGCCAGCCGCCCCAGTAAAGGAGAGCGCGGGCTACAAGAAAATGGCCACCAGCCAACTCAGTAAAAGAGTGCGCGGGCTACGCCAAAATGGCCGCCAGCTGTTCTGAGGTGATGAAAAACAGGCCACGAACACACTGAGACCTCCGCGCGGAGGCCTTCACCTAACTCTGGAGAGCGGACCCGAGTATCCAGTGCAGCCCCCAGCCAGGACACGGCGCCCCCCCCCCCCCCGGAGGAACCCCATCAGGTACACAGCAGGCCCAACCACCGAAAGAGGTGGAACCGTACTTGCTCGTTCTGCGGGGACTGCTGAACGCATTCCGAACAAACCCATCACCCGAGCGGTACAGGGTTGGTGATCCGCAATGGCACACCGTGACTCGGATAGCAGTAGCCCGGTCATGTGTGTGCCCCGAAGCATATAGCTCACTGGCCACCCCTGGTTTTCGGGGCCCCGTACGTGGCTAGGCTCCCAAAAAGTCCCACACATGTGGTATCCCCGTACTCAGGAGAAGCAGCGAAATGTATTTTGGGGTGCAACCCCACATAGAACCATGGCACGTGTGAGCAATATATCATTTAGTGACAACTTTTTGTAAAAAAAACTTGGGACAAAAAAACTAATATTCAATGGGCTCAACAAGCAATTTTCTTGGGTGTGTTCACTTTCCAAAATGGGGTCATTTGAGGGGGGGGGGGGACGGTTGTTCTGTAATGCCATTTTAGCACCTCAAGAAATTAACCTCAAACTAAAAGCTGTGCAAATTCCAGAAAATGTACCCTAGTTTGTAGATGCTATAACTTTTGCACAAACCAATAAATATACACTTATTGACATTTTGGCCTAAATGTATGACTAAAATTTAGAAAATATATATATTTTTTCAAAATTCTGTCTTTTTCCGTTTACAGTATATCGCAAAAAATACAAATCGCAGAGGCAATCAAATGCCTTTAAAAGAAAGCTCTGTTTGTGATGAGGGGGGGGGGGGGGGAGGACGCAAATTTTGTTTGGGTACAACATTGCATGACTGCGCAATTGCCAGTTAAAGAAGCTCAGTGCCAAATTGTAAAAATACCTCTCTCTGGTCTTTAACCACTTAAGACCCGGACCAAAATGCAGGTAAAGGACACGGCCAGTTTTTGCGATTCGGCACTGCGTCGCTTTAACCACTTCCGGACCGCCGCATGTACATATACATCGGCAGAATGGCACATAGGCATACCTGTACGTCCCTGCCTAGACGTGGGTCGGGGATCTGATCGGGACCACCCCCGGTACCTGCGGCGGTCCCCATGGCTGTCTGAGCGATCCAGGATAAGGGAGGGCGGCTGTTTGTTTTTGTCCGCCCCCTCCAGATCGCTCTCAGACAATCCGTGCGCTCCCCCTCTGTGTCACTTCCTCCTCCTGTGTAAACACAGGAGGAGGAAGTGATGTGATCTCTCCTCTCGGCGGTATTTTCAACCGCCGCTGAGGAGAGATCACATCACACAGTAAGTCGCACCAACACTACACTGACACACACTACACATAGGCACATTAACCCCCCCCACCCCCCTGTCACTGAATGCAGTGATCATATATGTACTGATCACTGCAGTTAGTGTTAGGTTCAGGGTAGCCCCCGTACCCCCAATAAAGTTTTAACCCCTTGATCACCGCCCTAGTTAACCCTTTCACTCCCTATTGCCAGTGTCACTAAGGGATCATTTTTCTGATCGCTGTATTAGCTACCTAGCGGGAACAGCGACACTATTTTTTTTTTATTGCGATTTTTTTTTACTAAAGACATGTGGCTGAATAAATTTTGGCCTAAATGTTTCACTAAAATTTAGTTTGATTTTTCGTATAACAAAAAGTAAAAAATATAGATTTTTTTCAAAAATGTCGCTCTATTTTTGTATATAGCGCAAAAAATAAAAATCGCAGAGGCGATCAAATACCACCAAAATAAAGCTCTATTTGTGGGAAAAAAAGGACGCAAATTTTGTTTGGGAGCCACGTCGCACGACCGCGCAATTGTCTGTTAAAGCGACGCAGTGCCGAATTGTAAAAACCCCTTGGGCATATTGGTCCGGTCCTTAAGTGGTTAACTGACAATTGCGCGGTCGTGCGACGTGGCTCCCAAACAAAATTAGCGTCCTTTTTTTCCCACAAATAGAGCTTTCTTTTGCTGGTATTTGATCACCTCTGCGGTTTTATAAACAAAAATAGAGTGCCAATTTTGAAAAAAAAAATCAATATTTTTTCCTTTTTGCTATAATAAATATCCCCCAAAAATATATAAAAAAAAGTTTTTTCCTCAGTTTAGGCCGATACATATTCTTCTACCTATTTTTGGCAAAAATTTATAGTGTTTACAAAATAGGGGATAGTTTTATTGCATCTTTATAAAAAAATTTTTTTTACTACTAATGGTGGTGATCAGCGATTTTTCTCGTGAACGCGACATTATGGCGGACACATCGGACAATTTTGACACATTTTTGGGACAATTGTCATTTTCACAGCAAAAAATGCTATAAAAATGCATTGTTTACTGTGAAAATTACAATTGCAGTTTGGGAGTTAACCACTAGGGGGCACTGAAGGGGTTAAGTGTGACCTCATATGTGTTTCTAACTGTAGGGGGGCGGGGCTGGACGTGTGACATCATTGATCGAGTTTCCCTATATCAGGGAACACACGATCAATGACAGCACCACAGTGAAGAACGGGGAAGCCTCTCCTCGTTCTTCAGCGGCGATCGGGTCCGCGGGTCCTGCAGCCACGGAGCTTCGGACCGGGTTGCGGGCGCGCGCCCGTGACCCACGGCTGGGCACTTAACCCCCGGACCATATTGCTGGTCAAAGACGAGAGCACTTTTTGCGATTCGGCACTGCGTCGCTTTAACTGACAATTGCATGGTTGTGCGACGTGGCTCCCAAACAAAATTGGCATCCTTTTTTTCCCACAAATAGAGCTTTCCTTTGGTGGTATTTTTTTTTTTTTTTTTATAAATCTCTTTATTTAAATTTTCTCTTTTTTTTTTCATACAAAAAATAAAATCGTACACATACATTACATTCATATTTCACTTAGATTCCAATGGCATTGACATTGACCTTCCTCTATTTCTTCAAAGCATCCATACAATATCCTTCCATCCAATACCATACATTTCTCTTTCTCCCTCCCCCCTCCTCCCCCAATGGTGTGATTAATTTCCCAATTTCCCCCTTTATCCTGATGCTGTTATAGGGTTCTCTATCCAATTTGCCCATACTCTACTATATTTCTCCCCATATCCTCTATTACAATATGTTTCTCTGTATAATATCAGATTACTGTTTACTAGATTTTTCCACTGTGCTATTGAAGGAGCCTCTGTTTTTTTCCAATTTAGGACTATTACTTTCCTGGCATAGAACAGCAACAGGCCTATCTGCGTTTTCCTTTCTTTTGAAATAGCATTACCCCCTATTAATCCTAAGAGACAAATCTCCACTTCTTGTTCCAACCTTACAGATGTCACTCTTGCTATCATTCTCAGAATCCCACTCCAGAACACTGCTATTTTTGGACAAAGCCAGAATATATGCATAAAGTCTCCTGGAGCAACCACACACCTCCAGCAATTCTGCGAGTTGGTCGGTGAAATCCTATACAACTTGTATGGTGTATAATGGCTTCTATGTATAATTTTATATTGTATCAGTTTATCTCGGAGTGATACCAGTATCTGCAATGGGAACCTCCATACCTCCTCCCAGTTCTCCAAACCCGGGGCTTCTCTCTTCCAATTTTCTCTTAGTTTGCTTATATCATAAGGTGTAGTGTTTATCAAGTATCCATAAAAATTTGAGATTGTCCTCTTCCCACTTTTTACCATTTGTTCTACATCTGATTCCATCAATTGCGGGGTCCCCTCTGGGAACTGGGCTATTAAGGCATGGCTGAGCTGCCTATACCTGAACTCATAACTCTCGGGGATATTCCAAAGCTGTCTCATTTCCACATATGATAGAAACTTTCCTCCCTGTATCAACTGTGATAATTTCTTCACCCCATATTTAGTCCATGCTCCCGGGTCTTGGACCAAATCTATATGTGGTAATTCAGGGTGGTATTTGATCACCTCTGTAGTTTTTAGTTGTTGCGCTATAAACAAAAATAGCGACAATTTTGAAAATAATTAATATTTTTTACTTTTTGCTATAATAAATATCCCCTAAAAATATATAAAAAAACATTTTTTTTCCTCAGTTAAGGCCGATACGTATTCTTCTACATATTTTTCGAAAAAGTTATAGCGTTTACAAAATAGGGGGTAGTTTTATGGCATTTTTATTAATATTTTTTTTTACTAGTAATGGCGGCGATCAGCGTTTTTTTCGGTACTGCGACATTATGGCGGACACTTCGGACACTTTTGACACATTTTTGGGACCATTGGCATTTTTACAGCGATCAGTGCTATAAAAATGCATTGGATTACTATAAAAATGCCACTGGCAGGGAAGGGGTTAACACTAGGGGGCGGGGAAGGGGTTAAGTATGTTCCCTGGGTGTGTTCTAACTGTAGGGAGGGGGTTGGCCTCACTAGGGGAAATGACTAATCGCTGTTCATACATTGTATGAACAGACGGTCAGGCATTTCTCCCCTGACAGGAACGGGAGCTGTGTGTTTACTGTGTGTGTAACGGGCAATCGCGGGTGCCCGACGGCGATCGCGCTCGCGACTCAGTGGCCGCTTCGAGAGCCAATGTTTAGCTACAGGCTCTCGCGCAGGGGAGCCGACCTGCTGCCATATAACTGCGGCGGCTGGTCGGCAAGTAGTTAAAGAGGACGTACAGGTACGTGCTTGTGCCCAGCCGTGCCATTCTGCCGACGTATATGTGCAGGAGGCGGTCCTTAAGTGGTTAAGCTGACAAATGGTCCGGGGCTGAAGTGGTTAAGTTGAAAATTAATAAAATAAAATCTTCTTAGACTTGGGCATAAAATAAATAAATAATATAAAATTGCCAAAGACTGTTTTTTTTATTTGGTTGTTATGGTGCAATGTGCACTGACTGCAGTAATTATAATTTATTTTGTATTTTTATTTGATTTTCATCTTCTGTGTCCACTTTCCAATTTATGTGGTTTGCTTTTTATTACAGTACTTATTTACATTACTGGATTGTACTATTCTTTTATTCATAAAATGAGTAAGTTGAATATGAATAATATAACCCAATTTTATATATTAGATCAGTATTTTGTTTAATATATATATATATATAAAAAAAAAAAAAATCTGTATCGGTCAGTTTCGGTAGCGGTTTTCGGCCTAGTGTATTTTTAATTTTCGGTATCTGATTCTGCACAAAAAAAAACATTCGGTGCACCCCTAGGTTGCGCAAAAGTTATAGCGTCTACAAAATAGGGGATAGTTGTATGGCATTTTTATTAACATTTTTTTTTATTAGAAATGGCGGCGATCAGCAATTTTTATTGCGACTGCAATATTATGGCCGGACACAAACACTTTTGATGCTATTTTGGGACCATGTACATTTATACAGCGATCAGTGCTATAAAAATGACTCCTAGGGAGTGATTCTAACTGTGTGGGTGCTGGGCTTACTGTGACACGACATTGATCGCTGCTTCCGATTACAGGGAGCGGACAATCAGTGTCCTGTCACTAGGCAGAACAGGGAGATGCATTGTTTATACAGTGGGTACGGAAAGTATTCAGACCGCCTTAAATTTTTCACTCTTCATTACATTGCAGCCATTTGCCAAAATCATTTAAGTTCATTTTTTTCCCTCAATAATGTACACACAGCACCCCGTATTAACAGAAAAACACAGAATTATTGACATTTTTGCTGATTTATTAAAAAAGAAAAACTGAAATATCACATGGTCCTAAGTATTTAGACCCTTTGCTGTGACACTCATATTTAACTCAGGTGCTGTCCATTCCTTCTGATCATCCTTGAGATGGTTCTACACCTTCCAGCTGTGTTTGATTATACCGATTGGGCTTGATTAGGAAAACCACACAATAAGACCTTATAGCTCACAGAGAATGTCAGAGAAAATGAGAATTATGAGGTCAAAAAGGAACTGCCTCAAGAGCTCAGACAGAATTGTGGCAAGGCACAGATCTGGCCAAGGTTATAAAAAAAAATTCTGCTGCACATAAGGTTCCTAAGAGCACAGTGGCCTCCATAATCCTTAAATGGAAGATGTTTGGGACGAACAGCTATCAGGGGAGAAGAGCCTTGGTGAGAGAGGTAAAGAAGAACCCAAAATCACTGTGGCTGAGCTCCAAAGATGCAGTCGGGAGATGGGAGAAAGTTGTAGAAAGTCAACAATCACTGCAGCCCTCCACCAGTCGGGGGCTTTATGGCAGAGTGGCCCAACGGAAGCCTGTCGCGGACACTGGCTGCAGGCCATGCGTGCTCCAAGGTGTCAAAGCAAATTGGGATCACGCTCCTGGTCAGCCGGCTCACAGGAGGCATACAATAATGTCCCAGATGAGATCAGCCAGGACTATGACCGGGTAAAAGAAAGACTATTGGCTCGCTTTGGCATTACTCTAGAGGCACACCGCTTGGTTTCGCAACCTCCGCCGAAAGGAGAGAGAGCCTTACACAGAATGGGCTCATCAAATGACCCGAGCAGCGGAGAGTTGGATGACCGGGCACCAAGCTGTTACCATGGCAGATGCGCTAAAGCTTATCCTCTTGGAACAATTCTACGATCATATCCCACGTGAAGTTAGAGACTGGGTAAAGGATCGGCGGCCAGTCACAGTAGATGAAGCTGCCACTCTAGCTGACCAATACGTGGATTCAAGGTGGACTGTAAAACCAGAGCCTAAGACCCCAGCTCGGCCTGTCCCCAACATTCCACGGAGTGCTGCCACTCCACACCAGCCCTCGATCCCCAGTTCCACTCAGCTACCATCTTCACGAGGGAAAGGGGACCTCTGCTACAGATACAACCAAGCAGGGCATGTTAAGAGATATTGTCCGCAGAATGTTTCCCAGGACACGTGGAACCACAGGCCCCTTGGACATGCGCGGGCTGTGCACACGGTCTTGAGAGAGATGATGTGATTTACCCAAGTGAGGAGAATATTGGAATTCTGCCTCAGACCCTGTGCAAGCAGCTGCTACAGATAATCGTTTGCACCATCGACAAGCCGTGTGGATTAACTTTCGGGCTGCCCAGAGACTGCGGGACACCGGAGCTACTATTACCGTGATACAGTCCCAAATGCTAACCCCAGCAGAACAGACGGGACGGTCTGTGGCTGTGCGGGTGGCCGGGGGAAATGTTATGCGGGTCCCCACTGACAGGGTTCACCTTGATTGGGGTTCAGGGGCCAAAGAAATGGAAGTTGGAATAATGAAGAACTTACCTGCGGACGTTTTGTTGGGCAACGATTTGGGACGTTTAAATTCAGCCTTCTCCCTGGATGTTTCCCTGGAAGCCTGCCCTGATAGCACCCGCCAGCAAGCCCAGATGGAGGTGCGCTCCCTCTAGGACGGGAGCCCGGTAAGACCTGTCACCCCTGACCTAGACTGTACTACCCCAGCCATTCCTACCCTGACTTGGGATTCTCCCCAAGACTTTGCACAGGCAACGCTCAGCGACCCTTCCCTAGCTAGCTATAGGGAAAGAGCAGGATTGGACTCCGGGGGTTGGAGAGGGAGTGGGTAGAGTGGGTCCAGGAATTACTCTATCGGGTAACAGAGGGAAAGACATCCTCCCATCCGCCCAAGCGGCAGCTGGTTGTGCCACAGAAATATCGGCATGATTTGCTGTGCATTGGGCATGACATACCCTTAGCCGGACACCTGGGCATGACCCGGACCCTCCATCGTTGTTTTTTTGGCCAGGGATTACAGGGGATGTCCGACAGTATTGCCGGACCTGTGACACATGCCAGCGGGTGGGTAAGCATGGGGGCCCACTGAAAGCTCCCCTACACACTTTACCTATCATTGATGAACCCTTTAGCCGTGTTGCCGTAGACCTGGTAGGACCATTGCCCAGACCTAGTCCTTCTGGGAAGAGATATATCCTTACCGTGGTGGATTATGCCACCCTGTACCCGGAGGCCATTCCCCTAGCAAATATCCACGCAGAAACTGTGGCCGATGCCTTGCTCCGGATCTTTGCCAGGGTGGTCTTCCCTCGGGAAATCATCTCCGACCAGAGGACCCAATTCACTGCTGAGCTCACTCAGCAGTTATGGAGGCTCTATGGGATAAAGCCCCTACATAGCTCTCCTTATCACCCCCAGACCAACGGGCTGCGTGAGAGGTTCAATAGAACACTGAAACAGCTGCTTAGGACATTTGCAACCTCTCACAGGGATTGGGAGAGATATCTGTTACACCGTCTGCTTATCTGGAGGTGCCGCAGGAATCTACCAGCTTCTCCCCATTTGAGTTACTGTATGGGAGGCGGGTGAGGGGGCCCCTAGATCTAGTCAGAGCCCACTGCGAAGGGGGGAATTGACCCCTAAGGGTCCTCTATCGTAGCATACGTTCTTGAGTTTAGGGACAGACTGAAGGAGCTCACGGACACTGTCTGGGCAGCCCGAAGGTTCACTCAAAGTCAGCAGAAACAATGGTACGATCGTAATGCCCGGGACCACACTCTTGAGGTTGGGCAGAAGGTTCTTGCCCTCAGGCCAACCAAGCAGGACAAGTTACAGTTAAGGACTGGGTTGTGGGAAAGATCTGTGACACAACCTACCTCGTGGCTAAATGTTTGGATGAAAGAGTCCAACGGACTTTTCATGTGAACATGTTGAAAGCATACTGGGAAAGATCAGAAGAGGGAGCCGCTATATGTGCTCCCACTGTGGAAGATTCTGAGAACCTTCCACTGCTCATGCTCCTGGAGCTAAATAGGATTAATGCAGGGATAGAGACAATAAAGCTTGCTGACCAGCTACAATACCTGTCGCTGAGAATGTGTTTCCAACACGACGGCATCGCGCTGATTCTCTGCGACATGGTGCCGACATCTCGCACTCGCTGGAATAGAAAAAGCACATTCCAGCGAGCGCGTCATAGAAGCGACAGGGATCCGATATGGGTTCCCGCCAATTCTAGCCGCGGCGTTTAGTATGAATCATGAGGGGGAACTCCACGCCAAATTTTAAATAAAAAAACGGCATGGGTTCCCCCCCCAGGGGAATACTAGGCCCTTAGGTCTGGTATGGATTGCAAGGAGAACCCCCTACGCCGAAAAAAAAGTGTGGGGGGTCCCCCCACAATCCATACCAGACCTGTATCCAAGCGCGCCGCCCGGCCGGTCAGTAAAGGAGTGGGGACGAGCGCCCCTCCCCCCCACCCCAAAGTACCCTGTCCCCATGTTAAGGACAGGGCCTCTTTCCGACAACCCTGGCCGTTGGTTGTTGGGGTCTGCGGGCGGGGGGCTTATCGGAATCTGGGAGCCCCCTTTAATAAGGGGGGCCCCCAGATACCGGCCCCCCACCCTAGGTGAATGAATATGGGGTACATCGCACCCCTACCCATTCACCTGGAGGAAAAGTGTAAAAGAAAATAAACACACAACACAGGGTTTTAAAATAATTAGTCAGCGCCGGGGGGTCTTCTTCGCTGTCGTCTTGGCGCTCCCCGGTTCTTCTCCCGCCCGCTCGTGCCTTCTTCGGGGCTGGCCACCGCTATCTTCTTTTTAGCTCTCTTACTAGCGACGGCGCAGCCCGCTCTTCTTTGCCATCTTCTGCCTTCTTCTTATGTTGATGCAACGCTTCTTCCCGCTGTAATGCCGGGTGTCCGGTGCGTGATGATTTATATAGGCCTCTTATGACGTCACAGTTTTTTCAGCGTAGGGGGGGTTCTCCTTGCAATCCATATCAGACCTAGGGGCCTGGTATGCCCCTGGGGGGAAACCCATGCCGTTTTTTTTATTTAAAATTTGGCGTGGAGTTCCCCCTCATGATTCATACCAAACGCCGGAGCTAGAATTGGCGGGAATCCAAGTCGGATCCCCGTCGCTTCTATGACGACTTTTTCCCCATCGCGGCGAGCCGGCCCCTGCGACGGGCTCATAGGTGGTCAATCTTGCCGAGAAAGGGAGCGAGATTGACACAATATCGCGGTCACCTACAGTAAGAACAAGCTAGACAGGTCCTTAGTCAGAGAAGGGAAATGTTCTCAACAGTCCCCGGTAGTGGGTACACTACTACAGTGCACCGAGTGGAGACCCCAGGACAGCTGCCACTAAGACAGGCGGATTACCAGATACCTGACGCAGTGAGAGAGGGAATGCGTCATGAGATTAAAAAGATGCTGGAGTTGGGAGTCATTGAGCCATCCAGCAGCCCCTGAGCTTCCCCGGTGGTCCTTGTACCGAAGCGGGATGGCACGACTCACTTCTGCGTAGACTACCGCAGATTTAATGATTTCACCACCACTGATGCTTATCCTATGCCCAGGGTGGATGATCTGTTAGATCACATTGCTCAGGGAAAATTACTGACAACCCTCGATCTATGCAAAGGGTACTGGCAATTCCTCTGGATGCGGAATCTATTCCAAAGCTGGCGTTCTTTACCCCATTTGGCCTATACCAGTCTAAAGTAATGCCATTTGGGATGAAAAATGCACCTGCGACTTTCCAGAGAATGGTAGATCAACTCCTCGATGGCCTCCAGGATTATGCTTGTGCATATCTGGGCGACATTGCGATCTACAGTGATACCTGGGAGGGCCATCTGGTTCACCTTGGTGTCGTGTTAGACCGCATTAAGGGTGCAGGGCTAACGGTTAAACCAGAAAAATGCAGCATACGGATGTCCGAGGTACAGTACCTTGGACATCGAGTAGGCAGTGGACAACAACGACCTGAGCCTGCCAAGATTGAGGCAGTTGCCAAGTGGCCAACCCCCCGTACTAAAACCCAGGTCATGGCGTTCCTTGGCACGGCTGGGTACTATAGGAAGTTTGTCCCGGAATATAGTTCCATCGCTAAACCCCTGACAGACCTTACTAAGAAGCACCTTCCCCAAAAGGTACTGTGGTCCCCAGAGTGTGAAGCTTTCCTATCCAACGATTAAAGAATGCACTAACTTCGGCTCCTGTTCTAGCTGCCCCTAACCTAACGAAGCGTTTTTGTGTCCACACAGATGCCTCTACATTCGGGCTGGGACCTGATGGCGGTGAGCACCCTGTGGCCTACATCAGTCGGAAGCTGCTACCCAGGGAAGTCGGCAGTGGCGGCTGGTGAAGTTTTAGGATGGGGGGCGCAAGACTCCGCCCTTCATTTTTGACCCCTCCCACTTCCCATAAGCCACACCCCTTACATACTCCACCCACACCATCCCCTGTATTCCACCCATAGTGTCAGGAGTATACAGCCCTAGCATTACAGGACAGTGTATACAGCCCTAGCATCACAGGACAGAGTATACAGCTCTAGCATCACAGGACAGAGTATACAGCTCTAGCATCACAGGACAGAGTATACAGCTCTAGCATCACAGGACAGAGTATACAGCTCTAGCATTCACAGGACAGAGTATACAGCCCTAGCAACACAGGACAGAGTATACAGATCTAGCATCACAGGACAGAATATACAGCTCAGCCTCACAGATCAGGGTATATAGCTCAGCATAACACAGATCAGGGTATGAAGGTATACATCATCTGTCCTGTATACAGCTAGCTACATACACCAACCTTCCTTCCTGTATATAGAGACCTTCCTCCATCATCACTGACTGCAGATATACATCATCTGTCCTGTATACAGCTATGTATACATTAACAGGACATGCTAGGAGGTTAATTGGATCCTGTCTAAATTGGCCCTCAGTATGTGTATGAATGTGTGTTAGGGACCTTAGGTTGTAAGCTCCTTGAGGGTAGTGACTAATGTGACTGTACAATGTATATGTAAAGCGCTGCGTAAATTGACGGTGCTATAGAAGTACCTGAAATAAAATAAATACAATAATAATGATGTATATCTGCAGTCAGTGATGATGGAGGATGGTCTCTATATACAGATGGGTGTATATAGCTGTATACATTACAGATGTACTCACAATTTGTGACTATTATGTAGTGTAACATAGTCAGCACATGGCATGGCAGAAATCCCCAAAATCATGTATTGCAAAGGAGCCAGCGAGACATGATGTGGCACACTCAATGACACTGTCTGACACCCTGAGGCTCCAGTCATTGTATAATACACCCATCATCGTAATCCCCATATTATACACCCATCATTATCATCATCATACTCCTCATCATTGTATAATACACCCGTCATATTTATCCTCATCATTCTATAATACACCGATCCTATGGACGGGCCGCCACTGGAAGTCGGTAATGCAGCCGTGGAGAAGGAGTGTTTGGCGCTGGTGTGGGCTCTCAAGAAATTCCAACCTTATCTCTATGGACGATCTTTTACGGCGCTTACTGACCACAATCCATTAATCAAGCTTAATCGGGTCTCCGATTGGACTTTTGTTACGATGGAGCTTGGCCCTGTAGCCTTACAATTTTACCATCCAGTATCGGCCAGGAAAGCAGAATGGCAACGCTGATGGACTTTCCCAGCAAACTGAACTATAAGACTCTCCCGGACAGCCCCAAGCTGACCCATGGTGGATCTAGCTGGGTCTGCAGGACTATGGGACATGGGGGGGCACTGTGACAGACACTGGCTTCAGGCACCTTTTCTGCCACATTCAGCCTGTTATTTGTTATTGCTCTATGAATCTTTGGTTACATTTTCGAGAGACTGTTTTCTTGGATTTGCCCAAAGACTATTCTTAGTTGTTAATTCTGAACAATACATTAACACTGAAAGAGCTGATCACATTGACCTCCGGAGATGGGCTGTCTGGTCACCTGGGCTGTGCTGTGTTAATTAACATGCTAATTATATAGTTGTTTTCTAAAGGTGAGGGGAGGGGGGTAGTATCCATGAGTCAGCCCTACCTCGTTATCCAACCCATTGTGTTAAAAGTGTATAAAAATTCTGTATTCTGCCAATAAACCTTGCTAGATGCTACAATCTATTTCCGGCTAGACTTGTATTCAATGCAACTGTAATAATATATCTTTTTGATGGTCAGACTGGAGGAAGCGGTATTACTGACGGAAGCACTCAGCAGAGTGTGGGATAGGATCGGTCACAAAGCCTTTCCTCAGTGCAAGACACATGAAAGCCGCTTGGAGTTTGCAAAAAAAAAAAAACACCTGGACTCCAAGATGATGAGAAATAAGATTCTCTGGTCTGATGAGACAAAGATAGAACTTTTTGGCCTTAATTCTAAGCGGTATGTGTGGTGAAAACCAGGCACTGCTCATCACCTAATGCAGTCCCAACAGTGAAGCATGGTGGTGGCAGCATGCTGTGGTGGTGTTTTTCAGCGGCAGGGACAAGACGACTGGTTGCAATCGAGGGAAAGATGAATGCGACCAAGTACAGGGATATCCTGGACGAAAACCATCTCCAGAGTGCTCAGGACCTCAGACTGGGCCGAAGGTTTACCTTCCAACAAGACAATGACCCTAAGCACACAACTAAAATAACGAAGGAGTGGCTTCACAACAACTATGTGACTGTTCTTAAATGGCCCAGCCAAAGCCCCGACTTAAAGCAAATTAAGCATCTCTGGAGAGACCTAAAAATAGCTGTCCACCAACGTTTACCATCCAACCTGACAGAACTGGAGAGGATCTGCAAAGAGGAATGGCAGAGGATCCCCAAATCCAGGTGTGTAAAACTTGTTGCATCTTTCCCAAAACTGAGCAAAGGGTCGGACTACTTAGGACCATGTGATATTTCAGTTTTTATTTTTTAATAAATCTGCAAAGATGTCAACAATTCTGTGTTTTTCTGTCAATATGGGGTGGGTGTTGTGTGTACATTAATGAGGAAAAAAACAAACTTAAATGATTTTAGCAAATGGCTGCAATATAACAGAGTGAAACATTGAAGGGGGTCTGAATACTTTCCGTACCCACTGTGTGTGTGTTTATATATATATATATATATATATATATATATATATATATATATATATATATATATGTGTTGCTTTGCACAGCCGTGCCATTCTGCTTTCTGTTGACGTCTACATGACGCGGTCGACAAGTGGTTAACAGTTCTGTTTGCTGCCGTTTTTGTTCGGTAGTGGACTGCAGTCTAAACCACTTTGATGTGCACGAGGTATGAGAATAGAAAAGGTGAGAGAGCGCATGCGCGGCAGCCGGAGGCAACGGTAATGCCACTTTAGAGCTCCGCTCCACGGGAGACAGCACCAGAGGACTACAGGTCACAGTGGACCTGAAATCAGGTATAAACCTACCTGAACACCTCCCGCCGCAGATAGAATGGTCCTGAGGGGCTCAAAGGCAAAAAATAAAGTTAATCCATTGAAGGAAGCGTCACATAAACTGACAGCCAAGATGGCGGCGGCTTCCTCTTCCTCCTCACAGCTCTGCACGCCACTCACTAGGAATCCTATTCCTCTCAGCCAGATAACTCAGCCACCCAGTGGTGAGTTAGCATACAACATTGGTGACACACAGTCAGTAATGCAGCCAGATATATTCAAACAATTTGAATGTATGCTGCAAAAAGCTCTTAAACACAGACATCTGACCACATAACTGATAAACTGACTAAAGAAATAAGGGAGCTGGGTCAAAGAACTGCAGACTTGGAATTGAGAGTCGATGATATTGATACGCATACACAGAGAATATTATGTCTGAATTCATGGCTATTAAAGGATGAGAACCTCACATTACAGTCACGTTTAGAAGATGAAGAGAATAGGGATCGCCGATCGAATCTGCGCATCAGGGGAATCCCTGAATCTATCCTAGACTTGGTCTACCATCACGGCGCTCTTTCAGGAATTAATACCTGGTATATCTATAGAAAGGCTTGAAATAGACAGAGTGCATAGAGCTCTAAGGCCACGCAAAAATGATGGTCCCCCTAGGGACATAATAGCCAAATTGCACTATTATAAAACCAAAGAACAGCTGTTAACAGCTGCCAGAGGAAAAGACTGCCTCAGCTTCCAGGGTCATGTTTATCAGCTTTTCACGGATTTGTCCCCTATCACAGTGGCAAAGAGGCGAGCGCTTAAACCCCATCTGCAGATACTTCAGAAAAATCAAATTACCTACCATTGGGGGTTTCCTTTTTCTCTCCGATTTACCCACCTGGAAACAAGATACGTCTGTCGCTCCTCAGAAGACTTACAGTCAGCCCTAATTGAACTAGGTTTGGTAGATGCAGCCTTACCTAAAGACCGGTCTCACAGGCGTTCAGGCTTTCAATCCTCACAGCAAAATAAAGACGCAGGTTCTAGCTCTGCCACCTCTTCATATCAAAACCATCATAAGCGTGGACGTTATGAACACTCTACACCCAACACCGTCGACTCAATGGAGTAAAATATTATATTCAACCAGTTTATTTTCTCTCATTACAGGTTTCCAACGCTGAATGAGTCCCTTAATCGGCCATACTCATGACTGAAATGAACTTTGGCGATGAGGCCCGTATTCTTATTTATTTTTTTCCTCAGCCTTCTATTTTTTTTCCAATTCATTATAAAAAGATATATACTTTTATGATAACTTTTGGACAATTCCTGTGGTTCTCCGGTGTTGTTCTTCCCGTTGGAACTTCTTGCTGCCCTCTCTACCATCCGTAGACTCCTGCCATTACAATGGGGGACTCTGCGGGTGGACCCAGATCCTCTCGGGGAGTTTTGATTACTTCCCTGGGACGCTCCCACACTCTATCGTCTTATCTCAATATATTGATACATTTTTTTTATAATGGGTTTGCTCAATTGTTTTTTTCTTTTTTGTCCTCTTCTCTTCCTGACCCTCCCGTTGATGGTTCTGGCTCTCGGTAAGTACTGTATGTGTTATGTTAGAATGATCTCCCTAGTTGGTTTATGGCTCCTATAAATGTCATTTCTCTAAATGTACAAGGGTTTAACATTCCGCATAAACGCACAAAAAGCTCTTCGATCCTTTACAGCGAAGAAAGCTCATATGATTTGTTAACAGGAAACCCATTTCACAGACAAATCTTCTCCTAAATTTCTTTCTCCCTCATATCCACAATTCTATACAACCTCCGCCTCGGTTAAACAGCGTGGAACTCTCATTGGTTTTCACCGTTCCACTCCGTTTAATCTGGTTTCACAAGTAACAGATCCTGAGGGACTATACATACTTCTAACAGGTTATATTTCAGATAATCCTATTACCATAGTTTCTTACTATGCCCCCAACAAACGTCCAATTGCCTTTTTGTCTCACCTTTTCAAAGTCATAGAAGCTCATAAGTTTGGTACAGTCGTTATATGTGGTGACTAATGCTACTATTTACCCTTTTTTGGACAAATCTCTTACAGGGCTTACTACAGGCTCAATCAATCTATCTTTTCAACACCTGCTTACAACGCATGGCCTGGTAGATACTTGGCGAGAACTTAATCCCACCAGTAGACGTTTTACTCACTATTCATACCCACACAACTCATTCTCACGAATAGACCATATTCTAATTCCTTCTTGTCAGAAATCATCTCATCCAAAATTATACCCATCCCGTGGGACTGACCACTGTGCAATATTTACCACTATTAAATCCACAGTACCTAGATCCCAAGGCACCACTTGGTGTATAAATGACTCTATACTGACCCATCCTTCTCACCGTGCTGAGATTGAAAAAGCATTATCTGACTATCTTGAAACCAATGATACGGATGACATCTCGGCCCTTACGTTATGGGAAGCCCATAAAACAGTTATTAGGGGTAGATTGATTCAACTAGCTACTGCACTTAAGAAGGAACGCAAACTCATGTTTACAAAGCTTGAAGCTACCTTTAATGACTGCCATCAAACCTTTCAATCTTCCCCGACTAATATTAATAATGCTAAACTGGAAAAAGCCCGCCTAGATTTAGATCTTTTTCTCACTGACTCGGCAGATAAACTCATACGCAAACGCCAACATATCCAATATCTTAAGGCTAATAAACCCGACACGCCCATGGCCAGAATTTTAAAAAATACATTACACCCTCAAACCTCTATCCGACTGAAAATATCCCGAGCAGCGTACACTAGCAACCCAGTTAAGATTCTCGAAGTTTTTCGCTCCAACCTAGCCAAGCTATACTCCCCTGCCCCGAATTTTGATAGGACAAAAGCTGACAAGCTATTTTCTAACATCACGCTTCCAAATATTGACCAAAAACAACGCAATCTTCTTGAAAGCCCTATTACTGATACCGAAGTCCTGAATGCTATAAAATTTCTAAAATTGCATAAGAGACCTGGACCAGACGGATTCTCTGCAATATATTACAAACAGTTTACACAACTCTTAACACCAGTTTTAACTAGAGCTTTCAATTCAATCCTTAAAGGACACTCATTTAGGTCAGAGACACTCACCTCTATCATTGCTATGATCCCCAAACCTCATTCTGATTCTACTTCCTGGACCAACTATCGCCCTATATCCCTCCTTAATTTAGATATAAAATTGATAGCCTATCCACTAGACTGAATAATATCATTGGCCACCTAATTCACAAAGATCAAACAGGTTTTATGCCTAAACGCCAGGCGGGGGATAATATAAGAATTACACTCTTACTCATCCATGCCGCAAAAACTAGACACATCCCAGCTTGTCTCGTTTCTTTAGACATAAGGAAAGCATTTGACTGTCACATATATGGAGTATACACTTCAAAAATGGGGTTTTGGTAACCATTTTTTAACCTGGGTGTCTTCTCTCTATAATAATCCGAGAGCATACATCAAATACTCTGGTTATAAGTCAACAATGTTTGACATCAGGAGAGGAACCAGACAAGGTTGTCCCCTCTCTCCGTTACTTTTTGCCTTACTAATAGAACCCCTGGCACAATTAATCAGATCTAATCCCGATATTAAAAGGTATTGAATTAGGTGGTTATCAACACAAATGATGTCTTTTCGCGGATGATATCCTTATCTTCTTATCAAATCCCCATATATCCACCCCTAATTTACTTGCTACATTAGATAACTTTGCCCACATTTCAGGCCTTCATGTTAACCCAACAAAATCAAATGCGTTAAATATATCTCTATCCCCATCAGAACTCCAAAGAGCACAATACTCTACCATTTAATTGGGTCCCTAAACAACTCCCATACTTAGGTATACAACTCACTATCTCCCTTAAAGATCTTTTTGCGGCCAATTACTTACCTCTCTTGAAACAAACTTCTAGTTTTATGAAACAATGGAACTCTCTTACACTATCATGGTTGGGTAGGATCAATGCAATAAAGATGTCTATTCTGCCAAAATTTCTATATTTATTTAGAGTCCTTCCTATTTCGATACCATCTTATTTTTTAAGGCTCACTCAACAGAGAGTTATGCCCTTTATTTGGGGTAACACTAAGCCTCGCATTTCCAAATCCACACTCTATCTACATAAATTGAGAGGTGGTTTAGGATTACCCAATTTCTCCTCCTATTTTTATGCTGCACAAATCGCACTTCTTCCCAAATACCATGCTACAGTTGAAACACCCTTATGGGTAGCTATCGAATCGGTGGATACAGACCCAATCTCAGTGGCCAACATACTATGGCTTTGTACTGCCGATAGATTATGTATCACCAATCCTATAACAAAACAAACCTTAGCTACTTGGGACAAATTTAAGAGTTCATATAACCTTCAATCCCCACATAATCCCCTACTTTCATTTTTGAGTAATCCAGCTTTCTACCCGCTTGGAAATCCCCAAGATCATTCTCTGCCTGGTCCTCCAGTAACCTGACTTGTTTGTACAGACTAACCTCTGCTACTACTATTCATACCTTCCCTGTATTATGTGAAACCTTTGGCCTTCCTAATAGTGAAATTTTCCGTTATTTGCAAATCAAAAATTTCTACGAACCGTTACTTCATACAGGCTCACCTCTTAACCAAATGACGCAATTTGAGCGGATCTGTATGAGCGACCCACATATTAGAGGTCTAATATCTATAATATACCAACGTCTTAATGAGCCCACTGATGAAATGTTACCCTCGTATGCTACTAAATGGGCGCAAGACATTGGCCGAGTGTTCGATACCAAAGAATGGTCGAAGATCTGGTTAGCCACTAAATCTTCCTCTCCTAATTGTTTTGCCGTAGAAACGAATTATAAAGTCTTAGCACGTTGGTATATGGTACCTGCTAGAATAGCCAAGTTTATCCCCACATACCCAACTAATTGCTTCAGAGGTTGTCAAACACCAGGTACATATTTCCACATTTGGTGGCAATGTCCAGTAGCCCAGGATTTCTGGACGAATGTTTTTTTAATGGCATCTACAGCTTTAGAAACCTCAATTCACCCTGATCCCGCTACAGCACTTCTTAACCTAAAGCCTGATACACTCACCCATGCACAATTTCAACTCCTCATTCAACTTACCACAGTAGCTAAGAAAACTATTGCCAAAGCATGGAAATCCCAAACTCTAATTCTAGCAGAGACTAAACACAGAATGAACAGAGCGCTTATATTCGCTAAGACGGCAGCCATAGAAGACAATAAAATAAATACATTTAGTAAGGTTTGGCAACCATGTGTTAAACATTACCTCCCCACTGATTTTGACCAGTCTTTGCTATTACCACACTAGGTTACTTACACTATTTGCTAATTATTTGTCTTTCTCAATCGTGAGCCAGGCCATCACCTCAGGAAATTCTTCCTCCAACCCCTTCCTCTCCCCTCTCTCTGTCACTAATGTTTTGCTTTAAGTTTTCTTTTTTTTAGGTTGGTATGTTATAATCAGACATGTCAGTGAATCTAATTTTTTTTTCCTTTCTCTTTTCTCTCTTTCCCTATATGTTACTTATAATATAGGGATACCTATTTCTCTCTTTTTTTTGAGGCATATCCTACCACTGAAGAATTATATTTAGACGGTTTGATAGATCAATACTCTTATGTTTTGTATTTCCACTTTCAATTTATTGTTTTCACAAGTCAGTGGTATGATAGCTATAAACTCTCCACTATAGAAATTATAATTTAGGGGAACATTTTTACCCTTTTTCCATAACGCATGGTTTACTATTCAATTACGTTAATTACTCTTACATTTACTGAGCGTGCCCCCACTCATCCACAGTTTGAGCCCATTTGGGGTGGTTGAGTGGTCAGGAGGCATGCTCTACAGAAATTTACCCTCAAAATATCTGACCCATTATTGGGTCCTCTCATTTGTTATCTAACTATGTGTTACTCATGAAGTTTTCTTCCTACTCTCCTGTTAGTTTTGAGTTGCATGGAGTTACGGAAGCATTGACATGTTTCTACTTATTGTATATGTATCTCATAATATGTTGCTCATTACATTTTGTTTGCTTTTTTTTTCATGTAAAACTCAATAAAAATATTGAACAAGAGAATAGAAGAGGCAACCCATTTTACCATCTCAAACTTGGCTTCAGAAAAGGTTTAAGACCAAATACATTTTTAATTGTGTTGCTGCAGAGGAATTTCAGTTTGAATAATCGCCTACTATAACCCTTCTTGGTGTTGATTTTTTTTTCCTGCAAAAAAATGACAATAAAACATGTATTAAAAAAAAGTTTTAATGGAAATGTTAAAAAAAGCCTCAGGAAAAAGAAAAGTGTAATTTACATTGTTAAACATAACATATGTAAAAGTATTTTTTGTCAGGCTTTGCCATTACTTTTTATACATGTGTATATATATATATATATATATATATATATATATATATATATATATTTCTTTTTTATTACAAATGCTTTATGTAACAATAGACCTTAACACTCACCTCACTTAATGAGTTTTCATATCAGTAGTAGTTTTTCATCATGTCACTTAAAAGGTACCATATATATTATTTTTGAACATACATGTTTGTGTACATGAGTATTTTTTTTATTGAAAATACTTTGATTTTTTGTGTGAAAAATAAAATAAAAAAAAGTGTTACAAAATAAAGCCACTTGGCATACCCCGGCTTGGGTAACATACATTGTAACTGTTCTATAAGTTCTAATACTTCTATTGAAACAACTACAAACTTAAACTGCTCGTGACATCAAATTGAAGGGATACTAGGGAGGATAACGGGAAATAATACTTCTTAAATTAGTATTTTTCTTTCTTCTGTTTAACAGATGTATGCAAACCATTTAAAGGCATCTGAACTCAGTAGATTATATTTGATTTGGATCACATGGTGCAGCATTTTTATGTATACCTTGTTTTCTGTGTTTAATTTTTGTAAATGTAATACTATATTTTGCTGTATATGTACAGCTATAATTTCACTGTAATTTGTTGCTTTTTTTGGGCTTCATAACAAAAGGGGGTGAATATATACGCACATGCCAATTATTTTTTTATACCTGAAAAATGTAACTAACTGGGGAATGGTACACCCTCTCAAAAGCAATCCAGTTTCCACAAAATCATATCCGTTTCACTGCTGACACTTGTGAACAGTACACATGTCCTAATAATCACAATGTTCAGATCTTCAGTGAACTAAACATTTCTTATTGTGGTACTTGCTATGGAGAAGGAATCTTTAACTTGCCTGTAAATTTCTCACCTTGGAGTGCAGTATGGACACAGGACTTATAATCACAGACCATGGGTTATATACGGCTACCTTCAGGTGACTGGAGTAGTTTCATTTTTATTTTTTAACCAAGCAATAAAGTGATCAAGACACGGATACTATACTCAAAGATAAGAAATTTACAGGAAACACAAATTCTTATTATCTTAATTGTACAGTACAGGATATACCCAAGCAATAAAACCCGCGGGGTAGCCAAACACACAGCAAACAGACCTGCTCACAAAAACAACTGTCAAAAATGTATGTATGGAGGGAGGTGCTCTGGTCTGATAAGACAAAAATTTAACTTTTTGGCCATCAAAGAAAACGCTATGTCTGGCGCAAACCCAAAACATCACCCAAAACACCATCAACATGGTGGTGGCAGCAACATGCTGTGGGGATGTTTTTCAGCAGTCAGGACTGGGAAACTGGTCAGTGTTGAGGAAAAGATGGATGATGCTAAATACAGGGATATTCTTGAGCAAAACCTGTACCACGGTGTGTGTGATTTGAGGCTAGGACGGAGGTTCACCTTCCAGCAGGACAATGACCCCAAACACACTGCTAAAGCAACACTTGAGTGGTTTAAGGGGAAACATGTAAATGTGTTGGAATGGCCTAGTCAAAGCCCAGACCTCAATCCAATAGAAAATCTGTGGTCAGACTTAGATTGCTGTTCACAAGCGCAAACCATCCAACTTGAAGGAGCTGGAGCAGTTTTGCAGGGAGGAATGGGCAAAAATCCCAGTGGTAAGATGTGGCAAGCTCAGAGACTTATCCAAAGCGATTTGGAGCTGTAATAGCCACAAAAGGTGGCTCTACAAAGTATTGACTTTAGGAGGGGTGAATAGTTATGCACATTGACTTTTTCTGTTAATTTGTCCTATGTGTTGTTTGCTTCACAATAAAAACAAAAAAAAACAAACATCTTCAAAGTTGTGGGCATGTTCTGTAAATTAAATTATGCAAACCTCAAACACTCCAATGTTAATTCCAGGTTGATCACCTATCGGCAAGATTTCTGGCTCCCAGCTGTCTTCTATACAGGCAACAAGCTGAGATTAGGCACACTCTCGTAAAGGGAGTGCTCCCTATCTTAGCTTGTTACCTGTATAATAGACAACTGTCCACAGAAGCAAATCAGATTCCAATCTCCTCAATGTGGCTAAGATCAAAGAGCTATCCAAGGATGTCAGGGACAAGATTTTAGACCTACAATGGCCATCGCCAAGCAGCTTGATGAGAGGGTGACAACAGTTGGTGCAAATGGAAGAAACACTTAATAATTGTCAATCTCCCTCAGACTGCAGCTCCATGAAAGATCTCACCTCGTGGAGTTTCAATGATCATGAGAGCGGTAAGGAATCAGCCCATAACTACATGGGAGAATCTGGTCAATGATCTCAAGGCAGCTGGGACCATAGTCACCAAGAAAACAATTGGTAAAACACTACGCCCTGAAGGACTGAAATCCTGCAGCTCCAGCAAGGTTTGCTCAAGAAAGCACACGTACAGGCCCGTCTGAATCATTCAGATGTTCATTAGAAAACTTTAAAGGAGAACTGGGTGAAAGTATTGTGGTCAGATGAGACCAAAATCAAGTTCTTTGGCATCAACTCAACTTGCCATGTTTGGAAGAGGAATGCTGTCCATGTGCGCAAAAACTCTATCCCCACCGTCAAACATGAAGGTGGAAACATTATGCTTTGGGGGGGGGGTTTCTGCTAAGGGTACAGGACAACTTCAACACATCAAAGGGATGATGGGCGGTGCCACATACCATCAAATCTTGGGTGAAAACCTCCTTCCCCCTGCATTACAATGACACAAATCACATGGCCAAGGCAACAAAGGCATGGCTCAAGAAGAAGTACATTAAGGTCCTGGAGGACTGGGACAAAATCCCTCCTTGTATGTGTGCAAACCAGGTGGCCAACTACAAGAAACGTCTGACCTCTGTGATTGCCAACAGAGGTTTGGCCAACAAGTCATGTTTTACGAAGGGGTCAAATACTTATTTCACTCATTAAAATGAAAATCAAATTTATAACTTGTTGAAATGCATTTTTCTGGATTGTTTTCTTGTTATTCTGTCTCTCACTGTTTAAATAAACCTACCTTTAAATTATAGACTGATAATTTCCTTGTCAGTGGGCAAACGTACAAAATAAAAGATTTGTGGTGTTGGGGTGAATGGTACTGCCCTCCACTTAGATAGTGGCATGGATTGCCTCCGAAGAAGTCACATGATGAAATGTGCGCAAGGCGCAGCTCTCTCACACGCAATCACGCCACTGTCGGTTGTTGAGTACGGGAACGCACGCCGACTCTCTAAAGAGACAGTGTGCGTTTTTCTTTTATCTGCACCGATATTGCATTTAAATGATGCGATTCAGGAACGCTTCTTTAAACTTTTAAAATGGGGTATCAAGGGGAGTACAATGGTCACCTTGCTCTGTACACTTGAGGATAAAGTCTTCATAGGACACCTGGGACAATCACAAATGTCACTTTGTTTGGAAAATCTAGTGAATTTTATATATATATATATATATATATATATATATATATATATATATATATATATATATATATATATATATATATATATATATATATATATTCCACCCCCCCCCCCCCCCATATTTCCATTTATCATATGAATATTGGATACTGCAGTTGAATTCATATCTACACAGCTGCGTTTTTTTTCCCCAGCTGTGGACATTTTTTGTATATATTTCTTTGTGATATATACTATTCTCCCCAGCTGGGGACCTATATACAGGACACATCCAGTAATTTTTTTCACTTATTTTAGCCCACGGATGTTTTGATTATAGGGCGATTACACCTAATGATTTTTAGGTTTTGATGTTTATTTGCTTTGATATGTAGCACATGTTTAACCGCTTGCCGACCGCCCAACGTAGTTTTACGGGGGCAGGTCGACTCGGCTGCGCAAAATCAGGTAATATAACATGATTTTGCATTGCGGCCACTAGGGGCGCCCCCTGCTCGCCCCTGGTGCTGACGTGCGTGCCCGGCGGGCGCGATCACCGCCGGGCACCTGCGATCGCTCGTGACAGAGCGAAAACCGGGAGCTGTGTGTGTAAACACACAGCTCCCAGTTCTTTCAGGGGGAGAAATGACTGATCGTATGTTCATACAATGTCTGAACAACGATCTGTCAGTCCCACCCCCCCTTCAGTAAGAACACAACATAATTAACCCCTTGATCACCCCCTAGTGTTAACCCCTTCCCTGCCAGTGACATTTTTACAGTAATCAATGCATTTTTATAGCACTGATTGCTATAAAAATGCCAATGGTCCCAAAAATGTGTCAAAAGTGTCCGCCATAAGGTCGCAGTACCGATAAAAAACGCAGATCACCGCCATTACTAGTAAAAAAAAAATAATAAATATGCCATAAAACTATCCCCTATTTTGTAGACGCTATAACTTTTGCACAAACCAAACGCTTATTGCGATTATTTTTTTTACCAAAATTATGGAGAATACGTATCAGCCTAAACTGAGGAAAAAAGTTTTTTTATATATATTTTTTGGGAATATTTATTATAGCAAAAAGTAAAAAATATTATTTATTTTTTTCAAAATTGTCGCTCTATTTTTGTTTATAGCGCAAAAAATAAACACTGCAGAGGTGATCAAATACCACCAAAAGAAAGCTCTATTTGTAGGAAAAAAAGGACATCGATTTTGTTTGGGGGTCACATTGACCAGCAAAATGGTCCGGGGCTGAAGTGGTTAAATACTGGGTTATGAAATTAGATACACTTTAGCAATACGTGCACCTTGAGGATTAATATTTAATCCACTTGGGTCAACATCACCACTGAAGGGTGACACTAGTTTGGATCACTTTTTTAAGTTATCACAATTTTGCAAACTTTGCGGATCAACCGCTTCCTAGGAGCAATAAAGGGAGGGTTGACCGATTAGCAATCACTTAGTATATATACACATCCCTTGTTGGCTGGCCCCCAGGAAGAGCGACCCGAACATTGATTCGCTCTTCATAGGTGGCATGCAGTAACGGGTCCCATTTGACATAAATATTTAATATATAATTTTCACTTTGGAAGGTTCACCATTATCTTGGATATAACCACTTAATTGGAAGTGGATTTTACCACAAGCTAACCTACGGAAGGATTTAATTAACCACTTAAGGACCCGCTCATGTACATATACGTCGGCACTTTAAAGATGGATATCTCGGTAACGGCAGCAGCTGCTTCCACAACCGAGATATCATTGTTTTCTTTGAGCGTTCCTGTTAACGATAACGGTGGTCTCCGCAGCGGATTCGCCGCAAGATCACCGTTATCGGCGGCGGTGGCGATCGGGTCCTGTCCCCTGCTCGGCTGGGATACGAGTGAGGGCAAGATGGCCCCAACCCGTCCCCATAGCATAGCAGGGCGGAAGCCACGTCAAAACGTCACTTCCGCCCATGCTTTTTAAATCAATTTTTCTTGTCGTCATTTTTTTCAAAATTACAATTTTTTTATATTTTTTTGCATTTTAGTCTAAATATGGGATCTGAGGTCTTTTTGACCTCAGATCTCATATTTAAGAGGACCTGTCATGCTTTTTTCTATTACAAGGGATGTTTACATTCCTTGTAATAGGAATAAAAGTGACCCATTTTTTTTTTGTGTAAAAACTTATAAAAATAAATAAGAAAAAGCCCCCTCCCGGCGCGCAGAAGCGATCGCATACGTGAGTAGCGCCCGCATATGAAAACGGTGTTCAAACCACACAAGTGAGGTATCACCACGATCGTTAGAGCGAGAGCAATAATTCTAGCCCTAGAACTCCTCTGTAACTCAAAAGATGCAACCTATAGAATTTTTAAAACGTCGCCTATGGAGATTTCTAAGGTTAAAAGTTTGACGCCATTGGCGTGACATGTTGGGTATCATTTTACTTGGCGTAACATTATCTTTCACAATATAAAAAAAATTGGGCCAACTTTACTGTTGTCTTATTTAATTAAAAAAAGTTAAATTTTTCCAAAAAAAAAAGTGCGCTTGTAAGAACAGAGAAGGATTACAGCATCAGAGCAAAAACGAACAATGAGGACATGAAACCAGGACTGCAGTAAGGTAAAGGAAGCTATTTAGCAAAACAAAAAATTCCTTTAGTGACCCTTTAAGTGGTTAAATCTCTATCCATACCACTATCTAAGTGGAGGGTAGCGCCATTCGCCCCCAACACCACACATATTTTATTCAATTCAGATCCCTTTTTATCAGGGACCTTTAGGTGAGGCAGCAGCCCAGGAACATTTCCTAAGCGCGGATTTAACAATTATACATAAACGTACAAAATCAGCAGGGGATCAAATACTTCTCCCTCACTGTAAAAAAACAAGAAGCAACAAGGATTTTGTCACTTCCAGTTTGAGGTTTACAAGCCATTAGCGGCTTGTACAGCATCTGATCAAACCAATCTTTGATCAAATTGTTTTAAGGGCAAGGAGGGGAGATCTGGGACTTTTAAAGGACATGTCAAGCTTATCGCCATCACAAGGGATGTTGATCATTTCTTGCGATAGCAACAATGATTTAAAAACAAAAAAAAAAAACAAAAAAACATTTTAATTCAAATGCATCACGCTGGGTGGGGCCAGGCGTAATTTTGCTGAGCTGGCAAATCTGCACTCTGTATACAGTTGTGCTCATAGGTTTACATACCCTAGCAGAATTTATGATTTCTTGGCCATTTTTCAGAGAATATGAATGATAACACAATACATTTTCTTTCACGCATGGTTAGTTAGTGTTTGGCTGAAGCCATTATCAATCAACAGTGTTTTTTCTTTTTAAAATCACAATGGCAAACTATCCAAATGACCCTGATCAAAAGTTTACATACTCTGGTGATTTTGGCCTTATTACATGCACACAAGTTTGTCACAAAGGGGTTTGAATGGCTATTAAAAGGTAACCATCCTCACCTGTGATCTGTTTGCTTGTAATTAGTGTGTGTGTGTATAAAAGGTCAATGAGTTTCTGGACTCCTGACAGACCCTTGCATCTTTCATCCAGTGCTGCACCGACGATTCTGAGGAAAGCAAAAGAATTGTCAAAGGATCTGCTGGAAAAGGTAGTTGAACTGTATAAAACAGAAAAGGGATACAAAAAGATGTCCAAGAAAGTGAGAATGCCAATCAGCAGTGTTGAAACTCTAATTATGAAGTAGAAAATGAGGGGTTCTGTTGAAACCAAACCACGGTCAGGTAGACCAACTAAAATTTCAGCCACAACTGCCAGGAAAATTGTTTGGGATGCAAAGAGAAACCCACAACCAACTTCAGACAGAATTCTCACCGCTCCAGGTGAGCCTCGTGATGATCAGGGGTTGTTGAACCACCAGGGTGCTGGCAATGCGGTAATGGCAAAAAACAAAAGAACAAAAGCTGGACAGCCGCACTCCAAAATTTTCTTTAAAAGAGATGTCTTTATTTTCAACTGTGCATACAGTCACTGCAAGCCCACAAAAATCAGTATGGCCAACGTTTCGCACTGGCGTCAGTGCTCAGCCATGACTAAGCACTGACGCCAGTGCGAAACGTTGGCCATACTGATTTTTGTGGGCTTGCAGTGACTGTATGCACAGTTGAAAATAAAGACATCTCTTTTAAAGAAAATTTTGGAGTGCGGCTGTCCAGCTTTTGTTCTTTTGTTTTTTGCCACAACCAACTTCAGGTGAAATACAGGACTCTCTGAAAACATGTGGTGTGGCTGTTTCAAGAGCACAATAAGGTGGCACTTGAAGAAAGATGGGCTACATGGTCGGGTCGCAAGAAGAAAGCCATTTCTACGCAAATGCCACAAAGTATCCTGCTTACAAATGCCAAACAGCACAGAGACGAGCCTCAAACCTTCTGGCACAAAGTCATTTGGAGCGATGAGACCAAAATTGAGCTTTTTGGCCACAACCATAAATGCTACATTTGGAGAGGAGTCAACAAGGCTTATGATGAAAGGTACACCATTCCTACTGTGAAACACAGAGGTGGATCGCTGATGTTTTGGGGATGTGTGAGCTACAAAAGGCACAGAAAATTTGGTCAAAATTTATGGCAAAATTAATGCAGTATGCCATCAAAAAATACTGGAGGAACATTTGCATTTATCAGCCAGAAATCTGCACATGGGACATACCTGGACATTTCAACATGACATTGATCCAACACACAAAAGGCCAAGTTGACAGCTGAAAAGTGAAGGTTCTGTAGTGGCCACCTCAGTCTCCTGACCTCAATATCATTGAGCCACTCTGGGTAGATCTCAAACATGCAGTTCATGCAAGAAAGCCCAAGAAATTACAGGAACTGGAGACTTTTTGCCAAGAGGAATGGGCAGCTTTACCATCTGAGAAGATAAAGAGCCTCGTCCTCAAATACCACAAAAGACTGTCATTGATGTTAAAGGGGGCAATACACGGTATTAAGAACTGGTGGTATGCAAACTTATGATCAGGATCATTTGGGTCGTTTCTGTTGCCATTATGATTTAAAAAGAGTAAAGACAATTGATTGATAATAAATGGCTTCAGCCAAACACTAACCATGAGTGAAAGGAAAGTTTTTGTGCGATCATTCATATTCTGTGAAAAATGATCAAGAAATCCAATTCTGCCAGGGTATGTAAACTTATGAGCACAGCTGTATGTATGTTGTGAATAGACACTTCTATGTGTCTCTGTAGATTGAATATTCTTTGCATACTGTATCCCTCTCTGACACAAAGCTATGACCCGGGTGCTGATGACCTGTTGACTATGTGAATAAAGAGCTTTTGACCACCTTTATTATTTTAAGGGGTCCATCAGATCAGGTGAGAAGACACCCGATTGGGCACGTGGGTGATCCTTTTTTGGTGGCAGTCCATGGCGGAAGATTTACCTTTACTTGTGGCACATGAACCATATGTGGGGCTTTAGGCATTGGTATTTCATAGGGCTGCGCAAATTAACTTTTAATTAATCGATTAATCTTTAATTTTTTTGATCGATCAAAATTCTTTTGATTGGTACTCATCTCTCCACCGGCTTCTGGGCCTTCAGGGAGTTCCGTCGGAGATCCAGTAACATCACGGACACCGGCGGGGCTTGCCGTGTCCATCTGAAGGGCTCCTTTGCTGTGCCTTCATATCTGCATGCTGGCGGGACCTTACCATCTGCCACACGCAAGGGCTCTTACACTTCCCTCTATCAACCTGGGATTCTACAGCTATCCACTGGAAATTGTGATAGTTCCCTTCACGGGAGACTGATGTTAACCTCTCCTCATCTGGATTCAGCAGTGGTATCGTTGTACACATTTTTATACCAGTATCATACTTAGCTAAATGTTTTTATGACTGCTTTTGGTACCGTTTGGTATTACTCGCACCATTTTTACAGTTTATGTAGCTACATCGATTTTATCTCCAGTGCAATATTTATTTTGTTACCTATTTGAAGACTATAAAAGTTTTAATGCTATTCCCATCGAGCGCGGCCTTTGTGTGTTTTTTGTATCCTGCTATCCATTTTTTCAGTGGTTGGTAGCTGTACTGGGAATCAGCCTGCAAGGAGATCAGCTAAAAGTAGTTGGATCTGTATGTGCGTTATAATTAATCAAAATTAGTCGATTAATCGATTAAAAAACAAAACGATAAATCGAACAGAAAAATTTTGATCAGTAACAGCCCTAGTATTTCAACATGGTCACCTGCCTACAAGATATCAAATGATCAATTTAATCTGATAACCTCAAGGCTGTGCTGTTAAACAGCATGGATTACCTTTTCTGTACTCCCAATGCCAAGCTTTTCTAGAAGTAATGTTTTCTGATTATAATAAATTGGATAAATAAATATATCAAGCAAAACAAAAATGGCAACCACCCTGATCAATTTAAAACTAAATGTGAGGGCTTTTCACAGAGCATGCATTAAACAAAAAATATCTGATCACACGTATCAGCTATCCAGCTAAAAAAAAAAAAAAAATTAACCATTTCAACTGCAGTTTTATTTGCATACATTTGGAAATATATGTGAAAGCCACACTGCCTCATCAATGCCCCAATCCACCTTACCACACTGGAGGTCTTCAGCTGCCATTGTGCTATGCTTGCAGTGTGTCCCTGTTCTTTTAAAGAGCAATGGGCTACCTTCAACATATATATATATAAATCAAATGCTGAATCGATTCTTTATTAGCCAGTCTGCAACATACCTCATACTTTCACCTCTTTAGCTTTCCTCTGGTACCTGTTGTCACTTTTTACAATATATATAAGTAAATACTACAATAACCCTGGGTTTGTGGTGACATTGCTAATTTTGGCCTTATGCACACTGGGCATTTAGCCCTAGCACATGAGGCTCCAGCTTTTAGATGTAAAAGAAACAGGCGCACCATCCAGTCCCGCTGCTCTAACTTTATGAAACGCTGACAGCTGCTGCATCTGGACAGCGCAGCAAGCAGTACTTACATTTAGTGCCGTGTGCACCCAGGGACTATCTGTTCATTGTAAAAAGAGGTCATCCCCTTCCAGCTGCAGCAGCTACCAGGCGCTCAGATTTTTGGTCATACACCTGGCAATTTACTGAGCTGATGAAAAGCTCCATAAATTGCCTTTAACCAAAGCACTCTACCAGTCATGGCTTCAGGATTAAAATGCAATGGAAATAAACAAACAACTGTAGTAACAGCTGAAACTTTCAAATAAAATCCACACCAGTTTAGATCAGTCAACTATCTGAACTGGGAAATGGTCAAAATCATATGGAGGTAAATTACAGTGACTAAAAGCTGAAGAAAGCTTTACAGCTACTAACAAGAATACCAAGTATATGGCCATTATTAATTACAGCTTTAAAGTAGAACTGTGCTTCCAAGGTACTCAGCTGTACTTAATGAAATCCCTCCATTGCCAATCAATATTTCTGTGGGAAAAAAGGAAAAAATATCAAAAGGATAACTCCCTAGAATAATTCAGAAACTGACTTTTGTAAGAGATTTTAATTCACAGACAGATATGTAAAAGTTTTAGAATATAATCAGTACTTATCATATTTAAAATATATGTGTTATAGAAGAGGATGATATGTTCGAACACTTCACTGGTTAACTTAACCAGTTTACTTCTGGTCCATGAATCCACCAAAAAAAATAAATAAATACTGTCATTTTGGTGCCAATTTTGGAGAAAAAAGCGATAAGTCGCAAGGTAGTTATATAAATAAACAAATGAAGAAGGATATCTCAATTTCTGTACAGTTGTGCACACTTTTGTATAGATAACTGTGAATGCGACCAACTCCTCCTTCAGAGAGATTGTAACTTTAGGCATTTAGACATTGGGTGCTGTCAGCAGAGAAAACGAGTGAACATGCATTTTTTCCACTGACCTTGCTAATTTGATGATAGGACAGATATAATTAAACATTCTTTCCACGCTTTTAAACAGCCCAATGTTTCAATCACCTTTACAAAATTCATTTTTTTTTCCTGAAGGTCAAAACAATACACAGTCTTCATATTTGTGAAGTAATCGGATGTGTTACAGCTTCAAGTTTGTGGTAATTGCGTTAAACCTATAGTTCAATGTTTCAACAATGACGCTTCAATGAATCATCGCTTAAGTTTAGCATCTTCTTTTATACGCCACAACATTAGTTCCATACAAGAACAAGCATCTTCACTGGAATCATGTCCTTCAACTGTCAAAAAAAAAAAAAAAAGATGTGAGCTGGCATAGGAGAAGCAATATTGTCCAGTCTGGTATCCACAGAATGCCACCAAATATTTTGTTGCTGGAAAAGGCAGCTTTAGTAGTATAGTATAGCATAATAGTGTGCTAGCTTCCAGCCAGGGATCCCATTTTGTCTAAAGGATGTAGTCCAATCCTTTGCAGCGGCTTATGGCTCCATCCTGAACTGTAGAGACAGAACAGTCATTGGGACCAGCACCCCCCTAAGTGCCACAGGAGGTGCCATCTTGGTCTTTTGGTCCACATAAGCACACTGAGTAATCTCTCCTGTCGTAAACTTTGAGCTCATCATACGGAACATGAGAGAGTACACAATGTGCATGTGCAGTCCTCCCTTCCATGGCACTAGTCCCAATGGCTGCCCATACGTACAATACCTCAGGATGGTGCCATCAAAGACTACAAAGCATTTTAAGAAAGGGGTCTTTAAATTTTGTTTTGGACCACATTATTTAATTACTTGTTCTACTGTGACACTTTTTTTACCGGAAATTACCTTAAACTCTCAAATATCTTCTGAAATCAGAGACCCTGTTAGGTGGCAGTTGCACAATATTTTGCAAATGTTTATCAAATGCATACTTGCAGGATAAAATACACTAAAATGAATTTTAATGCAAACATAATACAATACAGTAGTTATTTTCGTAAAATTTTAAAAGATGGAGTTGCGTAGAGTAAATAGATACCAAGTACACCAAGACTGAAAATTGCACATACCCAAGGAAAAATAGTACACAAAATTCTGCAAGTACAACTGGGCAATACTTTAAAAGCCTTTCCAGGTTATTGGTTTAGGAGCTAGCCATGAATTATTGCCCTAGAATTGTCACTCTCAAATCGCACCCCTGTTAAAATGTCAGGTTTCTGTGATGTAAAAAAATGACAAAGATAAATAATTTCAGAACATTTTCCACCTTAAAACGGAGGTTCACCCTAAATATACACGTTAGCTTATCCAGATCTATGGAGTATATACATAATACCGTGAATCAGGAGGAGTATTTATTGAGACTTCTGGGTATCCCTCCCACAGGAGTGGGCATATCTTTTCTCTTCCCCAGCGTCCCAGTGTTTGCTGGGAGGTGTCCGCAATGTCTCCTGGGAGCATAGTGTCATGCTTCCCAGGAAACAAGTCGCAACGCCGATCATCGAAATCACGCAGGATTTCACTCATCGCGTGACTCATCAAGCCGGTCACGGGCCATTCACCGCTTCCTGGAAATATGTGCGTGTGGGCTTCACAATGACCACAAGCAAAATGGCAAATTCCTGCATCGTTTATAAGTTTAGACGGGGGATGATAATAAAAAAAAAACGAACGGCGCAACCTCCGCTTTAAGGCTGGGTTCTTACATTTGAGCATGCAGCGCCTCTCAGCAGGGGTCTGATGCGTTTTCGTTCACCGTTTCAGGTCCGATTTCAGCCCAAATTTTGGGCTGAATCCAGACCTGAAATGGACCAAAAGATGCACAGGACCCCTGTGCAAATTCGCACCGGAGTCACTGCGGAGATAGAGAGCCGATTACAATTTCCTGCTATTGCGAATTGGATGCGGAGAAGCCACATCCAATTTGCACTAGTGTGAACCCAGCATTAAATGTGACCTATAAACTGTATAACTTTGTTGTTCAACTAACTGAAATCTTTTAGGTGGAGGGAAGTAAAAATAAAATATGGGTGCACACCCTTAAACTAATACTTTGTTGAAGCACCTTTTGATTTTATTACAGCCCTCAGTCTTTTTGGATAGGAGTCTATCAGCATGGCACATTTTGACTTGGCAATATTTGCAAAAACACTCCAAATCTGTGTATCTCCTGTGCAAAGACCTCTTCAGATCACCCCACAAATTTTCAGTTTGATTCAGGTCTGGGTTCTGGCTGGGCCATCCCAAAACTTTAATATTCTTCTGGTGATGCCATTCCTTTGTTGATGTGGGTGTATGCTTTGTGTCGTTGTCATGCTGAAAGATAAAGTTCTTCTTAATGTTCCGCTTTCTAGCAGAAGCCTGAAGGTTTCGTGCCAATATTGACTGGTATTTGGAACTGTTCATAATTCCCTCTACCTTGATAAAAAGGGGGTTTACATCCACTTTAATTTTTTTATTTAAGACAGATCTATGCCCAGTCTTGCCACAAAGAGTTAATCCAGCTCTGAGCAATCATCTTATCTTTCTTCAGATGATAGATAAAAACAGACACACAGAAATAGGTGTCCTTTTCTTCCCCCTTGCTGTGAGTGACAGGTGATTTCCTTATCTCATGCACGAGTGTGAGGGAGGCATTCTGTGTACTTCACATCTCACCTCCTTTCTTCTTCAGCTCTCCCAGGATTGGCTGCTTCACCCCTCAGCATGATTGGTCATGCTGAAGTCATGTGGTGATTTTCTTGGGTTTTGACTGGATGTTAGTGATCATAAGGCATAATCCATGAGACCAGCAGAAGTTCAGTGTAAGAAATATCGATGCCTGGCCAAGGAGAGTGTAGAGGTGGGTAGGGAGTCTACCGACATCACCACTCCACCCGCCGAGCACTAAACAGACCTGCCCACAGAATCCAGAGTATTGCAGGGCTCCAAACAGCTAAAGGGGAGATATTTGACAGGTAAGAATACAATGCAGGAGGCATGTAGATTCTTATAGATCAGCACTATGGAAGACATTTAGAAATGAGAGTGGGTTTACAACCACTTTAAGACCCCTGTTCCAGCCCCACAGCATGATGCTGCCACCACCATGCTTCACTGTGGGTATGGTGCTCTTTTGGTAGTGTTGATTTCATGCCAAACATATCTTTTGGAATTATGGCCACAAAGTTCAACCTTGGTTTCATCAGACCATAACACATTTTCCCACATGTTTTTGGGAGACTTCAGATGTTTTTTTGAAAAATTACGCCAGGCTTAGATGGTTTTTTTTTTGTAACTCTACCCCACAGCCTAGACATATGAAGAGTACCGGGGATTGTTGTCACATGTACCACACAGCCAGTACGTGCCAGATTTATTTGAGGCACTTTAAATGATGGCAGGTGTGTACTGACTCCTATTAAACATGAGTTTGAATGCCATTGCTTAATTCTGAACACACTAAAAGGTGGAAAAAGTTCTGAAATTATTTACCTTTGTCTCATTTTTTTTACATCACAGAAACCTGATATTTTAAACAGGGGAGTGTAGAATTTTTTTATATCTACTGTACATCCTTGGCTATAGTAGCTAAAGACTGACAGCTGAACACAGAAGTGACATAATTTACATAATTGACGGGGCAAATTGGGGATGTTACACGATCACCTCCTGCTCTCTTAGCCAATGGCCATGACGTTTAAAAACATACCTTGGTGGATGAGGGCTTGCTTAAATTCCTTCAATTAATGCTAAATTGTGAGAGATTTTTTGGGGGGATAAAAGTTTTACATAAATAAACACAATCTGACCATTGTAAGAACCCCTATATGTGTTAAATGGTTTGTCTCCAATTGCCAATTTTGCTTGACAGTTGGAAGTTGAAAAACAGGACCTTCTAGCCAGATCACCAGTTGAGATAAAAGGAAAAAAAGGTCTAAGAAAAGGAGACCAATGCAACCACTACATCCAAAAATCAGTAGGCCACAATAAAATAAATGTTGTGTATAATTTGTTATATTCCGCACTTAGGTGGGCTGTGCTGCTGCCTCCCTTGAGGTGGTCCCAACTGGAACCCCCTTTAAAAATTATTTTTGTAGTTGAAGGGTTGGTGGCGCTGCCTGTCATCCGAAGAGTGGTGCTCCACAGT
Organism: Rana temporaria; assembly: GCF_905171775.1. Taxonomy (NCBI): domain Eukaryota; kingdom Metazoa; phylum Chordata; class Amphibia; order Anura; family Ranidae; genus Rana; species Rana temporaria. Next base: position 390,251,864 of record NC_053489.1, read on the forward strand.
GTGCAAGAAGGGAGGGCGTTTTCCACTTCAGTCACCTGAAAAGTGAACCACTATTTGGGTCGCTTATACCAGACGGCGGTGAAGGCCGACACATCCCCCCTCCCACTGAAGACGTTGAAGGAGAAGCCCGGGAGGGGCCGCTGTAAAAGAGCTAAAGAAGAAAGCACCCCCCCGGAGGAAGAGAACCAGACGGCGGTGAAGACCTGCACCCCCCCCCCCCCCCGCAGACATCGAAGAAGCAGCCCCCCCTCGTAATAGAGCTAAAGAAGAGAGAGGGGGGGCACCGGAGCTGACTAATAAATTACTTTAATAACCCTGTGTAGTGTTACCCCATACTCATTCACCCAGGGTGGGGGGCCGGCATCTGGGGGCCCCCTTATTAAAGGGGGCTTCCGGATTCCAATAAGCTCCCCTCCCGCAGACCCCGACAACCAACGGCCAGGGTTGTCGGGAAGAGGCCCTGTCCTCAAACATGGGGACAGGTGCTTTGGGGTGGGGGGGCCACAACACGCCCCCCGCCTCAAAGCACCTACCCCCCCCCCCCATGTTGAGGGCACGCGGCCTGGCACGGTTAAGGAGGGGGGGGCGCTCGCTCGTCCCCACCCCTTTCCTGACCGGCCGGGCTGCTGCTCGGATACGGGTCTGGTATGGATTTTGGAGGGGGGAACCCCACGCTGTTTTTTCGGCATCGCCGCCGGGCACACGCGATCGCTCGGTACAGAGCGGGGACCGGGAGCAGTGTGTGTAAACACACAGCTCCCGGTCCTGTCAGCAGGGGAAATGCTGATCTTCGGTTCATACAATGTATGAACCGAGGATCAGTGTTTCCCCTAGTGAGGCCACCCCCCCCCCCCCCCCCACAGTAAGAACACACCCAGGCATACTTAACCCCTTCCCCGCCCCCTAGTGTTAACCCCTTCACTGCCAGTGGCATTTTTATAGTAATCCAATGCATTTTTATAGCACTGATCGCTATAAAAATGCCAATGGTCCCAAAAATGTGTCAAAAGTGTCCGAAGTGTCCGCCATAATGTCGCAGTACCGGAAAAAAAATCGCTGATCGCCGCCATTACTAGTAAAAAAAAATATAATAAAAATACCCCCTATTTTGTAAACGCTATAACTTTTGCGCAAACCAATCAATAAACGCTTATTGCGATTTTTTTTTACGAAAAATATGTAGAAGAAAACGTATCGGCCTAAACTGAGGAAAAAAAATGTTTTTTTTATATATTTTTGGGGGATATTTATTATAGCAAAATGTAAAAAATATTATTTTTTTTCAAAATTGTCGCTCTATTTTTGTTTATAGCGCAAAAACTAAAAACCGCAGAGGTGATCAAATACCACCAAAAGAAAGCTCTATTTGTGGGAAAAAAAGGACACCAATTTTGTTTGGGAGCCACGTCGCACGACCGCGCAATTGTCTGTTAAAGCGACGCAGTCCCGAATCGCAAAAAGTACTCTGGTCTTTGGGCAGCAATATGGTCCGGGGAGTAAGTGGTTAAAATCCATAGCAGATCCAAGCGCCTGATATGCTCCTGTAGGGGGAACCCATGGCGTTTTTTTAAATTTTAAATTTTAGCGTGGAGTTCCCCCTCAAGATTCATACCAATTGCAGCTGACATAAGTGCACTGCGGTTAACCTGCGGTTATGTGCCGATAGCTGCGGGATTTCGCAGCTGGACGCATCCAGTTCTATTTTTTCTAGCCGCACAAAACCGCGGGGAACAAAACCGCAGGTAACCGTAGTGTGTGAATGATGTCATAGGAAAGCATTGTGTGCTTCTAGCTGTGGTAAAATCCGCAGCTAAAAAGCACCATTCTATCCGTCCGTGTGAAAGCCCCCGAAAGGGGTTTAAAAAAAGTCACTATTTAACCCCGTGGTAATTACCAAGGCAGTGAAACTGATCAAATCACCTGTGCAAAATAATGGAAACATAACCTGTGAGGTACTTGAGGACTTTTTTTTTTTTTTTTTTTTTTAAGTTTAACAATCACTTTAAGTAATCACAAAAGTATTGATAAATAAACCGATACACACCAAAAATTAAAAAAAATGCTCTGGTCCATAGGGGGTGTACAGGTATGAGGAACTGAATTAGTTAAAATAAGTTACTTAGTTAAATAATAGCTATACAATTTTTTTTTTTAACCCCTGGGATGTTCTACTGATGCTTACCGCTATCCTGTATGATACGTTTCAGATGATCTGCCATTAATGAACGAAGTGCACGCTTGTATGGAAGACCCAGACGATGTGGAAAAACAACAGCTGTGTCAACTACGGTGAGATGAATTAGCTGGAAAAAATAATATATTTGTAGATACTTTCAGTCAAAAGCAGTACATCAAAGGTGCCAATAAAAATTCTTGACATATTTCATAAAAAAGAGAATAAAAAAAAAAAAAAGACGATTGTCTTTATCATGACACTTACCGTACGTCCTTTCAGTTTTTAGATCAGATTTACTAAAATCTTTTTTTTTTTTTTTAATAAGATATTTACATGGGCGCTGAGAGCAGTACACCATGAAAAACCAGCATCTTTTTGAACCCCGTAGTGACTTGTGTTTGCATACAGCCGGACTGCAAATAGGTTATAGGTGATGGTCAGTAATAGAAGGTGTGGGAATATTCATTAGCTTAGCGTATCTTATGCTATCCCAGACTAATAAGGGGTGCTTTATATGGGGTCATCAAAGTAGTTTTGGGTAAGACTCTATAGCAATTGAGAACACCTGGAATGCTTTGAGTCACAGTAAATCAAATCTTCAACTGTATCGCACTTCGCTGCTACCAAGGCAGACCTAAAACCTCCTTGCAGGCTCTGTATGTATCCCCTAAGGTCAAATATACAAGCTAATAAAAGAGAAACCAAGTGCACTGCATAGTGCAGGTAAAACCACTTTAATGAATGAAAAAGGATAAAACTGCACTTACAATAAAATGGCTTGATTAGAACAAATGCAGTTTAATCCCTCTTTATCCTTAACCATTTTAAGGACCTTGCCTGTTTTTCAGACTCGGTGTTTACAAGATTAAAACATTTTTTTTTGCTAGAAAATTACTTAGAACCCCCATACATTATATATATTTTTTCAAACACCCTAGAGAATAAAATGGCGGTCATTGCAATTCTTTTTTGTCACACCGGATTTGCGCAAATTCACCTTTTTTAATAAAAAAAATAAGACAACAGTAAAGTTAGCCCAATTTTTGTTATATTGTGAAAGAGAATGTTATACCGAGTAAAATGATACCCAACATGTCACGCTTTAAAATTGCGCTCGCTCGTGGAATGGTATCAAACTTTTACCCTTAAAAAATCTCCATAGGCGACGTTTAAAAAATTCTATAGGTTGCATCTTGAGAGTTACAGAGGAGGTCTAGGGCTAGAATTATTGCTCTCGCTCCAACGATCGCGGCAATACCTCACTTGTGCGGTTTTGAACACCGTTTTCATATGCGAGCGCTACTTACGTATGCGTTTGCTTCTGCGCGCAAGCTCGTCAGGATGGGGCGCTTTAAAAAAAAAATGGTTTTGTTTTCTTATTTTCATTTTATTAATTTTTACTGTTTTAAAAGAAAAAAAGCATGACAGGCGCTCTTAAATATGAGATCTCATATTTAGACTAAAATGCAATAAAATAAAAAAAAAAGTCATTTGAAAAAATTACAACAGGAAAATATGCCTTTAACCACTTCCCGACGGCCGTACGACTATATACGGCCGCAGGGTGGTTCTAATTCTCTGGGGCGCCGTGTTTTCACGTCTGCCCCTTTCCTCGTTCCCTGCGCGCGCTCCCGAGCGCGCAGCGGGGAACTTCTGTGCTGGACGTGTCCCTTGGACACAGCCAATCACAGATCGCCTTGAACGGCCAATCGTAGTGGCCGTTTGCTAGGCGATCTGTGCGGCCAATGAGAGATGATCTCATATGTTTACATATGAGATCATTTCTCATTGCCGGCTCTTGCAGAGACAGCGGTGCTGTCAGGGAGAGAGGAGACGGATCTGTGTCTCTTGTACATAGAGACACAGATCGGTCACCCCCCCAGTCACCCCCTTCCCCCACAGTTAGAACACTAATTATGGTACACATTTAACCCCTTCCTCACCCCCTAGTGTTAACCCCTTCCCTACCAGTCACATTTATACAGTAATTAGTGCATATTTATAGCACTGATTGCAGTATAAATGTGAATGGTGCCAAAAATGTGTCAAAAGTGTCCGATGTGCACGCCATAACGTTGCAGTCGCAATAAAAATCGCAGATCGCCGCCATTACTAGTAAAAAAATAAATAATAAAAATTAATAATTCTGTCTTATCGGCCTAGACTGAGGATAAAAAAAAAAAAAAATTGAGCCATTTATTAGAGCAACAAGTAAAAATTTTTTTTTTATTTTTTCAAAATTGTCGCTCTATTTTTGTTTATAGCGCAAAAAATAAAAACCGCAGAGGTGATCAAATACCACCAAAAGAAAGCTCTATTTGTGGGAAAAAAAGGACGTCAATTTTGTTTGGGAGCCACGTCGCACGACCGCGCAATTGTCAGTTAAAGCGACGCAGTGCCGAATCGCAAAAAGTCCTCTGGGCAGGAAGGGGGTTTAAGTGCCCAGTAAGGAAGTGGTTAAGAAGCATGGGCAGAAGTGATGTTTTGACGTCGCTTCCGCCCTGCTATGCTATGGAGACGGGTGGGGGCCATCTCGCCCTCACTCGTATCCTAGCCAGGCAGGAGGAAGGACCCGATTGCCTCCGCTGCTGCCGACGGCTCCGGTAAGGTGTATGTGTGTCAAAGTCAACAATCAAGAGAAGACTTCACCAGAGTAAATACAAAGGGTTCACCACAAGATGTAAACCATTGGTGAGCCGCAAAAACAGGAAGGCCAGATTAGAGTTTACCAAACAACATCTAAAAAAGCCTTCACAGTTCTGGAACAACATCCTATGGACAGATGAGACCAAGATCAACTTGTACCAGAGTGATGGGATAAGAAGAGTATGGAGAAGGAAAGAACTGCTCATGATCCAAAGCATACCACCTCATCGGTGAAGCATGGTGGTGGTAGTGTCATGGCGTGGGCATGTATGGCTGCCAATGTAACCTGTTCTCTTGTATTTATTGATGTGACTCCTGAAAAGCAGGATGAATTCTGAAGTGTTTCAGGCAATATCTGCTCATGTTCAGCCAAATGCTACAGAACTCATTGGACGGCGCTTCACAGTGCAGATGGACAATGCCCCGAAGCATACTGCGAAAGCAACCAAAAAATCTTTTAAGGGAAAGAAGTGGAATGTTATGCAATGCCAAGTCAATCACCTGACCCCGATTGAGCATGCATTTTAGTTGCTAAAGACAAAACTGAAGGGAAAATGCCCCAAAAACCAGCAGGAACTGAAGACAGTTGCAGTAGAGGCCTGACAGAGCATCACCAGGGATGAAACCCAGCGCCTGGTGATATCTATGCGTTCCAGACTTCAGGCTTTAATTGACTGCAAAGGATTTGAAACCAAGTATTAAAAAGTGAAAGTTTGATTTAGGATTGTTAATCTTACCCATTACTTTTGGTCCCTTAAAAAGGGGGAGGCACATGTACAAACTGTTGTAATTTCTACACCGTTCACCTGATTTGTATGTGAATACCCTCATATTAAAGCTGAAAGTCTGCAATTAAGGCACATCTTGTTCGTTTCATTTCAAATCCATTGTGGTGGTGTATAGAGCCAAAAATTTTAGAATTGTGTCGATGTCCGATTATTTATGGACCTGACTGTATCTTAGACCTTTTTGCCCATACTAATTTATAAAAGTGTCTATCACTGAATTCTGGCATGGCTATTTGCTGGGCATATATTCATATTATAGGTTCCTTGCAAGTTTTGGGTTCCATTTCTGCCAATGGCCTTGGAGATCAGGACCAATGGTATTCTCAATGCTGAGAAATACAAGCGGATACTGATCCACCAGCCCAATCCCGACAGGAAGCCGACACTGCACAACGCTAATCACAGGCAGAGGGGCATTTTCCATGCTGCACCTGCACAGACCAGGAAAATGCCTCAATGCCTGCGATTAGAGGTGTGCAGTGTCGGCTTCCTGGCGGGATCGAGCAAGTGGGTTGGACTAGGATTCTGACTGTGCCTGAGCCGATCTCTATTTAGGAGTAGGACAGAGAGGGGAGCACAGTGAACTTGTTAAGGTGAAAGCACGCCAGGCATAAAGAAGGGCTTAGGACTTGAGTAAAACAAGAAACAGCTCATTACAGGTCAAGGTGGCTGTCATAAACCTTGGAATACTGAAGTATTTCTCCTTTGAATCTGTTACACAGTGGGGGGTCTTCTGCCCTGTCTTAAGGCTAACCCTCCCCTCCAGACGGCTCCATGGTCTGGAAGAAAAGCTGTTCTGTGTTTTGACCGTTTATGTACTTTATTTACCCCCTGGGGCTTCTGTCTCATTACACATATATCAGTCCTCCTATTTAAGCTATCGGACCAATCCCTGCTGACCCCGTTTCAAGTCCTCATTTGCATGGCCAAGAGGACATAATTGAGAACTACAATGTACTTTATAATTGACCAATAGGAAAGTGCTTGTTGGGGGCAGGGTGTTCAAACTGCCCTGTATAAAAGTGTGTGTGCATCCAATAAAATAGTTGCCTGTTTGAACTTACATACAGCCTTGCCTGGTGTTTGTTCTGAGCTATCACAACTGGATTCGAACGGCACATAGCTGTAGTTTGAATCCCGGAGCATCGGATGACTGAACCATCAGACGTTGCGATCTGCAATCTGATTCAATAGCAGGGGAGGAGTGTCGGGAGAGTGGAACAGGGGCTCGTTACATTGGTTGGCAGCGGTGGGATCTGCTCTCCAATTACTGGGGCACTCCAAACCACCACAGTCAATGAACAGCTATGCAGCCTGCAGGAGAGCCAGGCTGAAAGACTTGAGAGCCGTGGAGGGACCGGTGGGACAAAGAACAAGGCCACCCTGATCAGTGAGCTAGCCGAGATGGATCAGAGGGATGGTGATGCAGGACCCCGGTCAGTTGAAGACTTGCTTCAGCAACGAGTTCGAGAGCGGTTGGCATTATATGGTGCTAACCCATCAGAGACCGCCATACAGAATGCCATTAGAGACACCCAGCTGCAGGATGAGCGACAAGAGAGAGAACTAGAGCGGCAACATGAGCGGAGAATGGCAGAAATACAGCAATCGGAGACAACGCCTAAAGATGCATCGCCTTTCCGTAAGTTGCCCTTTTCGGGCGTTCAAACTATTTAACCACTTAAAAGACCGCCTCCTGCACATATATGTCGGCAAAATGGCACAACTGGGCACAAGCACGTACCTGTACGTCCTCTTTAAGTGCCCAGCCGTGGGTCGCGGGCACGCGCCCCCGGTCCGAAGCTCCGTGACCGCGGCCCCGATCGGTCCCCGGAGCTGAAGAATGAGGAGAGCTGTGTGTAAACACATGCAATAAAGTGGAGTTCTGCGCACCCTAACACGCAGACACGGTGAAAGAAAATGAAAAAATATGAAAAAATACCAATCTGTGAAGACGTGAAAGAGAGCACATAAACGCTCAATATAACAAGTGCAAAAAATAAAATAGATATAAATATCCAAACTTCAAAGTAAAATAAATTACGATCCAATAAGGGTCACCAAGATAGGTCAATACCCGTGATAAATGTCCAAAGTGAGATGAAAAATATGTAAATAATGATAATCAAGTGCTAATGTTCATATAAGCTGCCAGAGAAATGTCACTCATGTGTTCTCAAAACAATCCAATAAAAGTGTTGCCAGACGAGTGTAGTAATCCCTCCCCGGGCTCCCGGGACTCTTACCTCCACGTAGATAATAGAATGCCTCCACTATAGGTGTCACTCCCGATCCTCTGTATACAGGCTCCACCAATCCTACTTAGATAACCATGGCCAGGTCCTCAGTATCTCCAAATAATGGGTATGTCCAGGAGGAAAGCAGGGGAAACACAAAGACAAAGGAGGGGACTCCAATCGTGAAGTAGTAAGCACCAGAAATATTTAATAAAGGAAAAAACTGCGCTTACATGCGATCTGACAGATAACAGCAAAGAAACTTTTAAAACGAGCGGCGTTTCAAGCGCCTGTATACGTCACTCCAGGTGTACGTCCTCCCGTCCAATCCCTACGCGTTACGACACGTGTCACGTGTCTTCATCTGGGGAAATCTTCATCTTTTCCCCAGATGAAGACACGTGACACGTGTCGTAACGCGTAGGGATTGGACGGGAGGACGTACACCTGGAGTGACGTATACAGGCGCTTGAAACGCCGCTCGTTTTAAAAGTTTCTTTGCTGTTATCTGTCAGATCGCATGTAAGCGCAGTTTTTTCCTTTATTAAATATTTCTGGTGCTTACTACTTCACGATTGGAGTCCCCTCCTTTGTCTTTGTGTTTCCCCTGCTTTCCTCCTGGACATACCCATTATTTGGAGATACTGAGGACCTGGCCATGGTTATCCAAGTAGGATTGGTGGAGCCTGTATACAGAGGATCGGGAGTGACACCTATAGTGGAGGCATTCTATTATCTACTTGGAGGTAGGAGTCCCGGGAGCCCGGGGAGGGATTACTACACTCGTCTGGCAACACTTTTATTGGATTGTTTTGAGAACACATGAGTGACATTTCTCTGGCAGCTTATATGAACATTAGCACTTGATTATCATTATTTACATATTTTTCATCTCACTTTGGACATTTATCACGGGTATTGACCTATCTTGGTGACCCTTATTGGATCGTAATTTATTTTACTTTGAAGTTTGGATATTTATATCTATTTTATTTTTTGCACTTGTTATATTGAGCGTTTATGTGCTCTCTTTCACGTCTTCACAGATTGGTATTTTTTCATATTTTTTCATTTTCTTTCACCGTGTCTGCGTGTTAGGGTGCGCAGAACTCCACTTTATTGCATTTACTTATTTTGTGTACTGTAAACACTTTAGGTTTTGCAGCACCTATTGCTACACAATTTTGTTTAGGGTTTTTACATTGAAGATCTATATTAGCGCAAAAGCACTGTCACTTTATTCATTGTGTGTAAACACAGCTTCCCAGTTCTTCACTGTGGCGCTGTCATTGATCGTGTGTTCCCTGATATAGGGAAACACGATAAATGATGTCACACGTCCAGCCCGCCCCCCTACAGTTAGAAACGCATATGAGGTCACACTTAACCCATTCAGCGCCCCCTAGTGGTTAACTCCCAAACTGCAATTGTCATTTTCACAGTAAACAATGCATTTTTATAGCATTTTTTGCTGTGAAAATGACAATTGCCCCAAAAATGTGTCAAAATTGTCCGATGTGTCCGCCATAATGTCGCGGTCACGAAAAAAAAAAAAAAAAAAAATCGCTGATCGCCGCCATTAGTAGTAAAACAATTTTTTTTAATAAAAATGCAATAAAACTATCCCCTATTTTGTAAACACTAAATTTTGCGCAAACCAATCGATAAACGTTTATTGCGATTTTTTTTTAAACAAAAATAGGTAGAAGAATACGTATCGGCCTAAACTGAGGGAAAAAAATGTTTTTTATATATATTTTTGGGGGATATTTATTATAGCAAAAAGGAAAAAATATTTCATTTTTTTCAAAATTGTCGTCTATTTTTGTTTATAGCGCAAAAAATAAAAACCGCAGAGGTGATCAAATACCACCAAAAGAAAGCTCTATTTGTAGGAAAAAAAGGACGCAAATTTTGTTTGAGAGCCACGTCGCACGACCGCGCAATTGTCAGTTAAAGCGACGCAGTGCCGAATCGCACAAACTGGCCGGGTCCTTTACCTGCATTTTGGTCCGGGTCTTAAGTGGTTAAGGAAGGAGAGGAGGAAATTGAAGCATTCCTGCGGGACTTTTAGAGACTGTGCCAGATATATGAAGTACTGTCCCAAGATTGCGTCGCCTTACTGGCGAGAAATTTTACTGGCAGAGCGGCGGATGCGTATCGGGCCCTGGAGGACGCTCAAGACTATGACCAGGTAAAAGAAGCTCTGCTAGCCCGATTTGCCATTACACCCGAAGCCAGCCGGATTAAGTTTAAAGAATCCCAGAAACAAACCAACACAACATACGTGGAGTGGGCACACAGACTGTACAGCAAGCGCCTACTTTAGCCGATGAATATCTGGACTCTCAAAGGTCAGGCGAAAGCGAGCGCTATCCACTATCTCGACCCAGTTTACCAGCCTCTAAACCAACTTCAGTACCTCAGTGGTCTGCCTCTAGACCCCCCAGCCCGACACAACCCTTCTACCGGACCTAAGTGCTATACCTGTAACCAAACCGGTCATCTGCAACGATATTGCCCTACCCGATCAACAAGGTATCGAGAGACTAATCATCCATCCAGACCAGCGGCTCATTTCTTCCAGAACAAGCCCAACCATCGAGATGTTCAGGAAGAGTGCGGCGAACTGTTCGAAGCTGATCCTGTCCAAGCTGCTGCCGGAGATAAATCGGCAGCACCATCGCCAGGCAGTATGGGTTATTGGGCAGCCGGGCCAGGAACTCCACGATTCCGGGGCTACGATTACCCTCATCCAGCCTCACATGATTCCCCAGTCAGCCCGGACCAGCCAGACTGTTGCAGTCAGGGTAGCAGGGGGCAAGGTGCTACGTTTATCCACCGCCCAAGTCCTCTTGGATTGGGGCTCAGGGGAGCGACAAGTGCGAGTGGGATTACTACGCGAGTTACCCGCAGAAGTACTTTTGGGGAACGATTTGGGACATTTAAGAGGCCGCCATGGCCACCAGACGTCAGAGCCAACTCCACTCCTATGGGGACCCAGGTAAGACGTTACCCCGACTTGACAACACCGTGTCCTGGGATTCTCCTTCCGACGTTAGGCAAGAGACTCAGAGTGACCCAACTTTAGCTGGTTATCGGGACAGGGCGGGCAAGGATCCAGGTGGGTTGGAGGGAAGACAGAATGGAGTGGGAGGGGGGTTTCTTTATCGTTACACTGAGGGAATGGGCACTGGGAAGCGACGGGGTCCCCACAAACGGCTAGTTGTACCCCAGAAATACAGACGGGAGCTCTTGCGGCTGGCTCACGACATCCCCTTGGCCGGACATTTAGGGATAGCCAAGACCCGGAGTCGGTTGTCTCATGCTTTCTTCTGGCCCAGATTACACGCTGAGGTGCGAGTATGCTGGACCTGTGAGACTTGTCAGAAAGAACCCTTTAGCCGCATAGCGGTAGATATCATAGGCCCACTGGCCCGCCCCAGTGCCACCGGGAAGAAGTATATTCTTACGGTGGTGGATTACGCCACCCGCTAACTGGAGGCCATTCATTTCCTTATCCAATCGGATACAGTAGCAGATGCCTTACTGCGGGTATTCACTAGGGTAGGGTTTCCCCAGGAGATATTGTCCGATCAGGGTACCCAGTTCACAGCTGAGCTGATGCAGCAGCTCTGACGTCTCTGTGGGATTAAACCCCTCCAGAGTGCACCCTACCATCCTCAGACTAATTGGCTGTGAGAGAAATTTAACAGGACCCTAAAACAGCTGCTTCGGGCCTTAGTGGAGAGTAGGAAGGATTGGGAGAAATATCTTCCCCATCTACTGTTTGCCTATAGAGAGAGGTACCCCAAGAGTCCACAGGGTTTTCCCCATTTGAGCGGTTATATGGGCGAAGGGTTAGGGGACCCTTAGACTAAGTGAGGGCCCAGTGGGAGGGGGTAGAGGATCCGGAAGGCCTCCCCATCCTTAGTTATGTCTTGGAACTCAGGGAGCCACCAGAATATGCAATCGGCCCAGAGTCAGCAGAAGGTTTGGTATGATCAGTCTGCGCGGAATCGCACCTTTTATATTGGACAGAAAATCCTGGTACTAAAACCCCTGAAGAAAAATAAATTGCAGGGCCCCTATCAGGTGGTAAAACAGCTGTGCAGACACAAAAATTAAGAGGAAATTCCACATTAATATGATGAAGGCCTATCATGAGAGGGCTGAGGCTGTAGCTGCCATATGCGCTCCTGCCACCTGGGGACTCTGAATATCTACCGATGCTGGAGCTTCCCCAAATCAGTAACTGTTCCGGGGGTGTGGAGGATATACAGCTAGGAGATAGATTAGGATCCCAAGAACGAGAACAGGCCATAGAATTACTCCAGGACCGGCAGGAGATGTTCTCGGCACTCCCTGGGTACACTCACAAAGCTGTGCACAAGGTAGAGACCCCTGGGCAGAAGCCCCCGAGACAACCAGCCTATAGGCTTCCAGGAGCAGTGCAAGAAGGGATGAGAGCGGAGATTAGGGAGATGCTCAAGTTAGGGGTGATCGAACCATCAGCATGCCCCTGGGCGTCGCCTGTAATATTAGTACCAAAACGGGATGGGACGACCCGATTTTCTGTGGACTATAGGCGACTGAATGACTGTACTGTGACAGATGCCTACCCTATTGCCCCCGAATGGACAAATTGCTGGACAAAATAGCTCAGGGACATTATCTGACGACTATTGACTTGTGTAAGGGCTACTGCCAGATTCCCTTGGATGCAGAAGCAATTCCGAAGTCGGCCTTCATCACCCCATTCGGCCTTTACCAGTTTCTGGTGATGCCATTCGGGATAAAGAATGCTCCGGCTACCTTCCAGCAGATGATAGATGAACTCCTCGATGGTCTGCAAGATTTTGCATGTGCATATCTTGACGACATCGCAATCTATAGCCAGACCTGGGAGGAACATCTTAGACACGTGGGAATAGTGCTAGATAGGAACCGAGCCACAGAACTAACCCTAAAGCCAGACAAATGTAATATCGGGATGTCTGAGGTGCAATATCTGGGACAGAGTGGGATGTGGGAAGCAGAGGCCACAACCTGCAAAAATAGAGGCCGTCCTAATTTGTCCGGTTCCCAAAACCAAGACCCAGGTACTTTTTAGGGACAGCAGGGTACTACAGGAAGTTTGTACCCCACTTTAGTGACATAGAAAACCCCTAACGGACTGGACCAAAAAGCTCCCATACTGTCGGCACCCGATCCTAGCGCTTTGTCATTCATACAGACGCCTCCATGTTCGGACTGGGAGCTGTACTAAGCGAAGTTGGCGATGATGGGAAAGAGCACCTGGTGGCAGATCTCAGCCGCAAGTTGTTATCCCGTGAAGTTAGATATGCTGCCGTGGAAAAAGAGTGTTTGGCCTTAGTATGGGCTTTAAAGAAATTGCAGCCCTACGTATATGGACACTTTACCATCATGACGGACCACAATCCCTTGATGTGGCTTAACCGGGTGGTGGGAGAGAACGGCAAATACTTAGGTAGAGCCTGGCTTTGCAACTGTACAATATCGGCCAGGGCCTCAAAACGGGAATGCGAATGGGTTATCCCGGCAGACAGACCTGGAACCTTAAGACTACTTTTCCGAACATCCTCGAGTTGACCCGTTCAGGGCCCCACTGTGGCTGTTGGACTGTTTCTCAGGGGGGGGCGTATAGTCATGAACCTTGGAATACTGAAGTATTTCTCCTTTGAATCGGTTACACAGTGGGGGGTCTTCTGCCCAGTCTTAAGGCTAACCCTCCCCTCCAGACGGCTCCATGGTCTGGAAGAAAAGCATTGTTCTGTGTTTTGACCGTTTATGTACTTTAATTACTCCCTGGGGCTTCCGTCTCATTACACATATCAGTCCTCCTATTCAAGCTATCGGACGAATCCCTGCTGACCCTGTTTCAAGTCCTCATTTGCATGGCCAAGAGGACATAATTGAGAACTACAATGTACTTTATAATTGACCAATAGAAAAGTGCTTGTTGGGGGCAGGGTGTTCAAACTGCCCTGTATATAAGTGTGTGTGCATCCAATAAAAGAGTTGCCTGTTTGAACTAACATACAGCCTGCCTGGTGTTTGTTCTGAGCTATCACAACTGGATTCGAACGGCACATAGCTGTAGTTCAAATCCCGAAGCATCGGATGACTGAACCATCAGACGTTGCGATCTGCAATCTGATTCAATAGCAGAAGAGGAGTGTCGGGAGAGTGGAACCGAGCAAGCAGGGGCTTGTTACAGTGGCCAACTCAAAGACACACCTGGCCAAGTTAAGCATCAGAGTAGACAAGGAATGATCCTGGTTGTGTTTGAAGGGAGGTCTCTAAAGAAAGGAGGGTATAGTACTGCGCTGCCAAAAATGGTGAAACAAAAAAGCTGCCAGCACCAACAAACTGAAAATTTGTGACAAGGTATATTTATATTATGTTAGTTTATCATTAGCGCTGTACTTGTTCCATTTTCCAGGTCTCTAAAGAGCCAACAGAATCAGGTTGAGGTCCCATGGTGACAGCAGAGATCAAACCAGGGGAACTGTGCGAGTCACTTCATGAACAAAATACACCAAAGAGTCAGTTTGAAGCCAGTGGCCTGTGAAAAGGCTGGCCCTAATAGTGCTTAGGGCCAAGTGCTGATCTAGACCTTACTGGGAAAAAGGCAGGATATGTACCATGGAGTATTTTCTTGGACACTTCCATGCTTCACATCAAGCGAAAGTACGCAGGTACAGTGATCAACCTTGTGAGAGGGAAACTTCCTTTGAGAACTGTAGGAATAATTGAGTAGGACAGGCCCCTGCACTTTTTTTTTTTTTTATCAAACAAAACGTGTTTATTGAGCACAAAAGGTAAACACACATACATGGTTCAGAGCAAAGGAGATATACAGACCAAAGACTGCAAGGTTCAGCATACATAAGAGCAACATGGTATACAAAACAGACCGAAAGAACACCGGCAAACCACCCTCCATTGCAAGGATTAGACCCCCCCCCCCCAGCCACACCCACAGTGAGAAACTGAGAAATAACTATAATAGAACCTAGAACAATCGGTCATAAACCAGATCCAATGGGACTAGTCCAGGAACATTCCACCATGGGGCCCACATTCTATCAAATTTCCCTCTCGTACCCCTGCGTTGGTAAACCAACTTTTCTAAGCGAATGGTGTCACCCATATGGGTAATCCATTCCTGCAAAGTAGGGGGCTCTGGATTTCCAGTGCCTCGGGATCAGCTTTCGAGCCTGGAAGAGAGCCCTCACCACAGCTTGTCTATGACCATCCTCTAGTGGTAATGTATCAAGTATCCCCAGCAAACAATGTTTAGGTTCGGCAGGGATAGTAGTCTGAAAGACTCTAGTTAGGGTATCCAGGACCTGTGACCAATAAAGATGAAGCTTCGGACACCTCCAAATGAGATGAATAAAATCCCCATGATCCCTACTGCATCTGGTACACTCGGCATCCGCCCTCACCCCCATACAAGCCAGTCTAGCTGGTGTATAATGCACCCTCAAAAGAATAAATAGCTGCGAAACCCGCTGAGCCACATTCAGAGAGCAGAGGGGAACAGCCTGCAAGGTCTCCTCCCACTGCTCCTCCTCGAAAGCACCAACATCCCGCTCCCTCCGCAAGAGGGAATCCCCTGTGAAAAAGACCGAGGAGCATTGTGTAGCTGTAAGAGATAAAGCCCTTGTACGTGGTAATAGCAAACATGTAATTGGAAATAGGGGTGGAATCCAAGGACCACTGCCCCCACCCCCCCCCCCCCCCCGGGCCCCAACCACATGCCGAAGCTGCAGGTAGTAAAAATACATTGTGGCAGGAAGCCGAAAGGCCTCCTTAAGCTCCGAAAAAGGTCTCAACTTTCCCTCTCGGAAAATATGGGTCATATGTGATATTCCAAACTGTAGCCACTTGGAGCCATAGGGTAATTTTTCCAGTTCCGGGTAGCAATTGTTATCCCATATGGGGCTATACTTAGTGAATCCCTGCATAGCTCTTACCTTATTCCACATTTTTTGCATAAGTATATAGGTAGGGAATAACGTATTGGACTTACTAAAACGCAAGGCCTCAAGACCATCCGCCACCCCCGACCTCGTGGTAAATCGAAGGAGCGCTGGCGTGGAGTCCAACAGATTCATAAGTAACTCCGGCTGGGGGTGTACTGCCCTGGCAATGTGTTGTAACTGTGCGGCCAAGTAATAAAGCCAAGGATTGGGCAGCGCCAGTCCTCCAGCATCCTTTGGACGCTGCAACTGTTCCAGTTTTATCCTGGCCGGTTTTGACTGCCAGAGGAGTGACCGAAAAATCAAGTTTATAATGCAAAATTTACTCAGAGGGATGACCATCGGGGTGTTGTGAAGGACATAGAGCAATTGTGGCATAAGCATTTTAACAAGGTTTACGCGACCCGCAAGGGACAACTTGAGTTTGCTCCAAACTTTAACATCTCAACAGCGGTTAATCAAGGGGGTCAAATTGAGTCCAATATAGTCTAGAGGCTTGGGGGTCACCTGTATACCCAAAATATCTAAAGGAACTTGCAAGCGGAATATCCCACAAGGTCAGCACTGAGGGTTCCGGCATCTCATCCAGCAACATCAGGGACGACTTGGTCCAGTTTATAACTAGACAAAAACAATTAAGTGGCGCTAGAAAATAATGATAATGGAAATGCTATAACAAAATAAATCATATAACAATGTGAACCAAATAAAAAGTCCATGTATAATATATCAAAAAAAGGCAGTGAGTCGCTGAAAAGATGCACCACCAGTGAATGATCTCCTATGATGGACGAATCGGAACACCACGGTGAAAATAATGAATAAATGTGTGGTTACTTCCTCACACATTTATTCATTATTTTCACCGTGGTGTTCCGATTCGTCCATCATAGGAGATCATTCACTGGTGGTGCATCTTTTCAGCGACTCACTGCCTTTTTTTATATATTATACATGGACTTTTTATTTGGTTCACATTGTTATATGATTTTGTTATAGCATTTCCATTATCATTATTTTCTAGCGCCACTTAATTGTTTTTGTATGTTTTGCACTTTCTTGTTTCACTAGATTGTTTGTGGCAGCTTTTCATCCAGATAGCGCAGATTTATGCTTGTTTTTTGCAGTTTATAACTAGACCAGAATATTCCCCAAACTCCCCTATCACCCTCATAGCCTCCCGAAGGGAATCAGAAGTATCACCCAGGAATAGCATCGTATCGTCAGCGTACATAATTTTGTAATTATATATATTGTAAATAATGTAATTCTCCGTACTTAAAGCCCTGTATAGCTGTATTAGAGCGGACCATTGCAGCCAACAAAGCCTGGTGATGACCTGCCCATGAAGCACTTATCACCATGGTAGAGTGCAACTTTAAAAGAATAGGACTTCTCTTTTTTCTGTTAACCATAGGCTTGAATAATTGTTTGTCGAATCCACCTAGAGATAGTGGATTTTGATGCCGCTTGTTCCTTCTTGGGACCATCTGGCAAAATAAAGAAAGATCTAGGGAGTGCAATAAACTTTCTTCCGCTGTCCGCAGATCTGGAAAAAAAGAAGGCAGAACAATGTCTCGATTTAAATGAAAAGCCGACACCACCTTAGGTAAAAAGGCAGGATGGGGTCGTAGTACAATCTTGTCTTTGTGACAAATTAAATAAGGCTCTTTGCAAGAAAGAGCTGCCAATTCAGATACTCTTCTAGCCGAATAGATAGCAATCAAAAAAGCTATCTGCTTAAAAGGATCAGCGGAATATGGCGAATAGATTCAAAAGTTTGCTTTTGCAACCCTGACAATACTAAATTCAAATCCCATGGGCACAAGGGAGACTTGACTGGCAGATTCATCCGCAGTACCCCCTGAATGAATGCCCGCACAAGGGAATGAGATGCCAGCGGTCTCTGAAAAAAGACGGATAAGAGCCAATATTTGACCCTAATGGTACTAAGGACTAATTTCATATCCACGCCTAGCTGGCAAAAGGCGAGAATCCTACTCGAGTCATATTTCTGAGGATGCCGTCTCTTAGTTTCACACCATGAAACATATGCTTTCCAGACTCTATAGTAGATAAGCCTGGAGGCTGGCTTTCTAACATTAAGGCGTGTAGAAAGAACTGGACCGGTTTCTTCAAAATGTGGGTCTCAGCAGCCAGACCGTCAAATTTAGCTTTTGTAAGAAAGGATGGAACACTGGACATTGCGACAGCAGGACGTGACGAAGCGGAAGCTTCCAAGGTTTTCCTACCGCCATCTTCATGATTTTGGTGTAACAGGGCCTTCTGGGCCAATTTGGGGCCACTAGAATTACTGGAATTCCTTCCTTCTTGATCCTGCAAAGTAGCCTTTGTAAGAGAGCGAACGGAGGAAATGCATAGATCAGTGAGAACTGATTCCAAGGAATTATTAGAGCATCCGATCCGTAGGCTAGAGGATCTCTCATCCTGAAAACAAAAGTTGTCCAACTTCCTGTTGAACCTGGAATCTAGCAGGGCTACATCCGAGGTCCCCCATCTCTGGCATATGGCCTGAAAGATGTCGGGGTGGAGAGACCACTCTCCTGGTGATAGCTGCTGGCGACTCAGATAGTCAGCTTGCCAGTTTTCTACCCCTGGAATGAAGAATGCAGAGAGACAAGGAACATGTTTTTCTGCCCATGTCAAAATCCGATTTTGAGCACCCTGACTGCGGGTGCCTCCTTGGTGATTGATGCAAGCTACTGCAGTAGCATTGTCGGATTGAATCCGAACTGGGTGGCCCTGTAACCTGTGTCCAGGTTGTGAGGGCCAAGTAAACTGCCCGTATATACAGTATGTTGATGGACAGGCTCCTTTCGGTTTTTGCTCAGGTTCCCTGGTCTGAAGCTTCTTCTAACACTGCTCCCCAGCCCCTTAATCTGGCATCCGTAGGCACCACGTTCCAGGTGACTGGGAGAAAGGATCTTGCTTTCTGCAAGTAACCACCAACTGAAGCTTTGGCGCACCTGTGAAGACAGGCGCATGGGTAAATCCAGAGCTTGGATCTTCCTGTTCCAGGCGGCTAAAATACTGCCCTGAAATCTTGAACAAAACTGGGTGTAGGGGACAGCCTTGAAGGAGGCTACCATCTTCCCTAATAGTCTCAAAGGCGAATAAATGGTCTTTACTTTGACCTTGTGGATCAGGTCCTTCAGCGACTTGATCTTTGGCTCTTGTAGGAATACCCGGCTTTGGGCTGTGTATGATCATGCCCAAATACTCTACCCTTCTTTGGGCTTGGCTTGTAGAGAGGATTTTTCTAAGTTTACAATCCATCCTAAATGCTCCAGGTATTTTATAGTGGTGAGCACAGCGTGATCTAATCCTGCCTCTGACTGATCGATCACAAGTAAAATCGCCTAGATAGGCTGTTATCGCTATGCCCTGTGCCAACAGAGGGGCAAGCACCTTTGTAAATACCCAGGGTGCGGTAGCCACAAAGGGCAGAGCCACAAACTGGAAGTGGCGATGTTCTACCGCAAACCTTAAGAACTTTTGGTAAGCGGGATGGAAAGGCACATGTAAATATGCATCTTTGATGTCTATCGACACCATTAATTCTCTGCCTTGTAGGGTAGCAACCACTGTTTGAATAGTCTCCATTCGGAAATGGCGAATGTTTAGGAATTGATTTTGAGATCTTAGATCCAGAATGGGTCGGACGTCTCCGTTTGGTTTTGGGATTACAAAGAGGTTTGAATCAAAACCTGAACCTTGCTCTTTTAGGGGTACTTATGTGATCACCCCTTGAGACAGCAAGTAATCCAATCCTTTGAAGGCGGATCCTTGAGCTTCGAAAACTGAGAAGATGGGATCTCTCGAAATTCCAGCTTGTACCCTAGGGATACGGTGGATACTACCCACTTGTCCTGGATTTCTGTCTGCCATGCCGCTGAAAACTGACAAAGCCGTCCCCCCACTCGGCCGAGTGGGGGCGCCTCTTCATAAAGAGGCTTTGGGGTTTTGCTTGTTAGCTTTTGAACCCCACTGCTTCTGTTTTTTCTGGGCCTGGTCTTCTTTAGCCTTTGTGGCTGGCTGAAAATGCCATCGCCACTGGGTGGAGGTAGATTTACCAGGAGCCGGGGAGAGAGCACATTTAAAACAAGGTCGATTGTTTTTCTTTTTCTCTGGTAATAGAGTGGTCTTCCCACTCGATATCTTTTGGATAGATTTTTCCAAATCTTCCCCAAAGAGGCGTTTGCTATGAAAGGGGAAACTGGCCAAAAGTTTTTTGCATTGTGCCTCTGCTGACCAATGCTTTAGCCAAAGAATTCTGCAAATGTGCACCAGCTGGAGTGTGAGACGAGATGAATCTCTCATAGCATGTATTGTAAAACATAAGGCTTTAAGCAAATTCTCCCACAATTTGACTTGTTCTGGAGGCAGCTCCTTCAGCCCCTGTTTTACATGGTCCTTGAGGACCTGACACATGCCTACATTATACCTGTACATTATCCACTGGACAAGTCAGGTTCTTATTTAGACAAGGAATGGCTGCATCTACAGAAGGCAGACTCCACTCCTTGGGAAACTCTTTCTCCATAGGTCTAAAGAATGTCAAACTTCTTAGGAGGTGAGAGCGCTTATCTGGATGTAGCCAGTCTGCGTAGATTAACTTCTTTAATAACGGATGAACCGGAAAAGAGCATGCACCCTGAAGGGATTTTAATGAACCCAAAGAGGAGACAGGCGATTCAGTTAACTCCTAAGAGGGCAACCTGAATGCAGTACGCACTGTTTCAGCATAACATTTTACCTGTGACCTTAGCATCTGGGAAGAGAAGGGTTCCTCTGATATCCCTGATCCATCCGACTCCTCATCCCTGTCCTCTGTAGGGGTTACCTCATCCTTCTCCTCCTCCGATTTTTCTGAAAAGGGATGTAAAACCACCGAAGGAGATCTGCTTCGCTTTTTGTCCTTTTGCGATGACTTTGCGATTAGCGTAGTGATCTTCCCTTCTAATTTTTCCAGGGCTGCGGTAAAAGTGTCCTCAGTGACATATGCAGGCCCAGGTGCCACCAGAGAAAGTGTTACCCCTGATAGTGGCAATGGCTCCTTCTGTATAGGTATGTCAAAATTTACAGGGAAGGAAGGTACAGAGCAGGCAGGGCTAGAGCCCCCTGTCTCAGGAGGTGGTGCTTTCTTGTCTTTCTTCATCCCTGAATTCCTTCTAAGGGAAGACATATTACTAAGCAAGTGGCCGAGGTACCAAAATGCATATATCACTGTGTTCAGTTTAGCAATCTACATAAAAGTATGCAACTTAAACACATTTTCATGCAATGGAGTACGTGTCTCTCTTGGGAGTGCCCCACCACATAGAGCTTACGTGCCCCCTGAATGCTGCGGTGTCCCAAAGGAAAAGCTGCCAGCCTCCGATTCTCCTTTATGGCTCCTGTATTGAGCCCCATGCTTTAAACTAGCGCGTGCACACTCACGCTACACCGCCGATAAAGCGTGCCCCCGTGCGTGACCTAGGGCAAATGGAGGCTTTCCTGGGGCGAGGGGAAGCCTCCTCATGCTAGATATTGACTGTGCTGTGGCGTACTTGCCCAGCGTCTGGAGGAGAGAAGCGGTGGCCATTCTATGCAGAGCTCTGCAGCGGAGGAAGTGTGCTTGTCCTGTTGGATCGGACACTGTATAGAGCGTGGTGAGCAAAACTCAGCTCTTTACTCGCCTCTATTGGCGAAAAAAGAGAAGACACCTTTACTCAAAATTGGAAAAAGATCCTTAAGATTGCTTCTTAGGATTCCTTTTCCTCTTACCTTCATCCCCGCCCCAGGTTTTTCTGCTGAAAAAATTCAGACAGCACCAATCTTCACCCATCACGGCAGGTTTTGTGTGCCAACCTTCAGGGATATGGGTTCCTATTTAAAAAGGAGACCTCTCCCCTGGGCCTTGTAAAATACTTTTAGCATATGTAGCGAAAATGCTGGACCCTAGAGCCCAGTCCTCCGAAGAGAGGCATTACAGACGACGCCTCGTGCATGAGGCCCGGATCCCATCCAGGTTCAGCGTAATTTGGTGTCTTGGATGAAGCCAAAAGCATAGCTCTTTTTACCCCCAGAGGGTCTCTTTGACATAGCCCTGATGGGACGGGTTATTTGGAGGGGAACTGTCTTCAATTGGTTGTGCCAGTGTCCAATCACCGCAGGTGTACCTTAACCCATTATGTAATGAATGGCTCTGTGTCCCGTGGTGTACGATAAAGAAAAAAGTGTTTTGTCTTATTTTGTTTATATGTAGCAAAAAAAAATAAAACCCAGTGGTGATCGAATAGCA
This sequence comes from Rana temporaria, assembly GCF_905171775.1. Classification (NCBI taxonomy): domain Eukaryota; kingdom Metazoa; phylum Chordata; class Amphibia; order Anura; family Ranidae; genus Rana; species Rana temporaria. The sequence continues at coordinate 390,274,027 of NC_053489.1, forward strand.
CCAAGTGAAAGCAATTTGTATAAACAAAAAAATTATAAAAATGATTTTTGCATACAGTGTTGCATTACCACCCAATTGCCAGCTAGTAGCGCAGTGCTAAATAGCAAAAAATGCCCTGGTCATAAAGGGGGTAAAACCTTCTGGAGCTGAGGTGGTTAAAGTTTACAGCTATTTGCAGCCCCTCTCTTTTGATCCTGCTGCGAGGCATTTAAAAAACAATAGATTCCCTGAACACATATTAGGCTTGAGAAAGGAGGTTGTCTCTGAAATGTGTTGCCTCATGTTTCTGAAACATTCCCCCTGAAGGATCTCATTTCACATTCCCCCTGTTCCATTGCCTTTGAATTCTACCACAGGACTGCCGCACAGCCTAAAGGATACACATTGCATCACCAGCCCATACTGACAGCCCCACCGACCACAGGGAGCCGTCAGATAGCACTGCTCTCCTGAGTTTCACTGATCGTTTTTAAGAGAACTGTCAGTGCAATTGCAGTGATGGCAGTAAGTGTAATTTTTCCTCCTAGCTCTTGCATTCAATTTTCCATTGAGTTTTTTACACCTGAATTATACATGTACCTTTGCTATTAAACATCTGATTGGACACTGGCAACCAATCTCCTGAAGGAAGCTGCATAACATACATAACTACATCTCTTAATGTGTCCCCTAATTAACAAATGAGAAAAAAAAAATTGGTCCCAGGTGTCAACCATGCTAGGTTATGCCAGTGGTTTCTCTACCTTCCAATTTATCAGAGTTTTCAGTCTCGACTCCTACCATTCTCCCTGTTTATAAATATTTTTGCATTTAAACCAGTTTCTATTTATTTAATTTCAGAATGACGGAAATAATATTTTACCTTTAGTGCAAAAAGGTCACTTTCCAAGCTATGGCCTAATAATATAGTGTCACAGCTGAACATGCAGAGCAAAACTGCTTGAACATCTCGAAGAGTTATTCTTGTGTTTTCGAGATCTTCTTCAGTAACACCAGAAAACCTAAAAAAATAAAATAAAAACAAATTATACTAGAAATAGGTTTGAGAAAATCAGCTAATAAAAAGACAAAAGAACAAAAAAGTACCTATATTGTTCAATGCAACCATACCCCCACTGCCATACTGCAGCAAAGCAAAATAATACTTCTGGCATAATTAACAATAAAAATGACAAAAAGCAGTATAGCTATACTTATACTTTCATTTTGCCAGCCTTCGACATAACTTTTTAATGAATTTTGAGTATATTATACATACTGTACGTACAGTGTCAATAAAGAGCATTCATATTTTATTGTGATCGAAAATCTGTGGATATTATTTATCCCTGATCAACAGAAATAGAATCTTTAAAGTAAAAATAAATCTGTACGATTTAAATGCTTTACAATAAAAAAAAACACAAATTAACTGATTGCATAAGACACGGTTGTTTTCCCCATCTCTTTTCCAAACTGCTCCAGCTCTGTCAAGTCAATGAGAATTTTTATTGAACAGCCTTTTTGAGATCCAACCATACATTTTTCACTGAACCGAGATCTAGACCCCCGACCTGGACACCACCTAGTTTTGTTTTTAACTTTAGGCTATATGCCTGGGGTCATCGTCTTGCTGAAAGAGAATTTTTTTGGCCCAAAGCTCAGGCTTGTAGCAGACTACAACAGGATTTCTACTAGAAAGCAATTTGCTTAATTTATTCTACCCTCTACTCATTAACCTAATGGGAGCCTGCTGCAGTGAAGCATCCCCACAATGCTTCACAAAAGGGGATAGTGTGATTATGTAAGAAGAGGACCAGAGTTTGGTTTGCATGAAATAAGACATTTAGCCCAATTGCCAAAAGCCTAATTATGGTCTCAACACCATGAACTTGGCTTAACTGACTTCATATTCAACTTTGTGCATTCTGGCAAACCTCTTAGGGCACTTTTAGACTGGGGCAGGGGGGGAGTCTGTGGTAACCTTCATTAGCAGCACTGGCCTTTAGGAGCGGTGTATTCACCGCTCCCGCAAGGCCCCTAAGATGCTGCTAGCAGGCTTTTTTCTCCTGTCTAGCAAGCGCACTGCTCCAGTGTGAAAGCACTTGGGCTCTTACACTGGGATGGCAGGGGAGGTGTTTTTCAGGCGCTATTTTTTGCCCTTTAGAGGTGTTTCATTTAACAGTGGCTTTTTTATGCCACTACTCCATTAGGCTGCCACAGAGGCAGCCTATGTCAGCCATTGAGGCTTAAAAATTAATTCAGAGTTCACTATATTTCTAGATATTCTAGACCCTAAAATAGCTCTTCTACACCCCCTATTCCTGGCCTCCCCCAACTCCCAAGCAACGCTTGCCACCTTCCTTTTTATAGCACTGCTAGAAGTTGGAAGAAACCTACACTACCCTTGCAAGAACTTAAAACATGTATGAATATGTGCTCAAAATGTCTCAAAGTCTGGGAATGTTGGATATGCACTTCCTACCCTGAATCTATCTAGCCTCAGTTGCTTATAATTGTTTTTTTTATCATCTCTTGTTCCAGACTCTGAAGGGTAATTATATATTTTTCTACTTATTAGAAGTTATATTTACCACTCTCCCTTCCACCTTTGCCACCATGGGCCCCTACTGTTTACATCTAAAATGGCATGAGGGCCAGGGAACCTTGGGTGTGCCAAAGGTTTTGCATTATTTATTTTTAACTGCCCATATGAATTCCCCATAAAAAGAAGAGAAAGAAGCGCCACTAAGTGTAGTATTTGGTACAATTTATTAAAGCCCCCATATTGGGTTACTCACAAGCGGTAGATATAATGCAGGCTCTTTATTAATATAATCACTGGGGGGTCCGTCTTTGTGCTCCTCGTCTGCCGAGCGGGTCGGATGTCTCACACTGTGGGGAAGCAGGGCTTGTGTATGGAGGAAGTCCTCTGGCTGTTCCCGGGATCCTGGATGGACCGCACAGTGGAACGCAGCGTAGTGTAGATGGTACGAGGGGTGCCAACGTCACAGATCGCATGATGCTTTGCGACCTGTGAGTAACCCAATACAATATAAATTGTAGCAAATACTACATGTAGTGGTGCGTCTTTCTCTTTTTATCTGTTTACTACAGAGTGGGCTGCGCTCTGGATCAGTAGCTGACACAAGTGTATGGACTCCCACCATAAAATTTTTCCAAAAAACTTTTAAACAAAAATCTGTGTGTTTTTTGCTGTTGCACCTACTACCCAGAATTGTCAAAGAAGAAGTGCAGTATTCAGGGCTATGGGGAATTCATATAACAATTAAACTTAATTGTTATATGAATTCCCCATAGCCCTGAATACTGCACTTCTTCATTGACAATTCTGATGTAACTATACCTACTCGAAAACTCAACCAATTTAAACAGAAACTACTTAAAAGTTCTCAGGCCTCAAGTTAGGTCTCTCTTGATGGCCTCCCTTTCTAGATTGATTCTTTCTTCTATGGTCACTCACTCTTGGTGGCAGGCTTATCCCTGGCAGATTTATAGTTGTGCCATACTCACCCCCGCCCCCCTTTTCTTCATGACTGGTAACTGCATCCTAAGGAATAATATGAAAATTCCCATATCTATCCAAGAACTTGCATTTTTCCATGACCTATTCACAAAGTTGCTTAACCACATCAATAGCAGAATGTTCTACATGCAACATTAATTTTATTTTAGGCTGTAATTTTTTTAATGATGATCACTTATTTACCATATAAAAGAAAAGGACACACACTTTTCTTACTTACTTTGCCTGTAACAGAAAGTAAGTGCCTTGAAAGTATTCGTACCCCTTGAAATTTTCCACATTTTGTCATGTTGCATCCAAAAATGTAAAGGAAAATGATAAATGGTTTTCAATTTTTTTTTTACAAATAAATATCTGAAACGTGCGGCGTGCATTTGTATTCAGTCCTCTTTTAGCTAAAATCTAGTGGAACCAATTGCCTTTAAAAGTCACCTAATTAGTAAATAGAGTACAACTGTATGAAATGTAATCTCAGTATAAATACAGCGGTTCTGTGAAGCCCTCAGAGGTTTGTTAGAGAACCTTTGTGAACAAACCGCATCATAAAGACCAAGGAAAACACCAGATCAGGGATAATGTTGTGGAGAAGTTTAAACCAGGATTATATATATATATATATATATATATATATATATATATATATATATATATATATATATAATCGATGGCTTAGGCTATAAAGAGACTGCCAAGACCCTGAAACCGAGTTGCAGCATGGTGGCCAAGACCATACAGTGGTTTAATAGGAGAGGTTCCACTTAGAACAGGCCTCACCATGGTCTATCAAAGAAGTGGTGTGCACATCATATCCAGAGGTTGTCCTTGGGAAATAGACATACGAGTGCTTCCAGCTTTGCTGCAGAGGTTGAAGGGGTGGGGGTTCAGACTACAACATCACAAACTGCATCAAATTAGACTGCATGGCTGTCATCCCAGAAGGAAGCCTCTTCAAAAATATGATGTACAAGAAAGCCCGCAAACAGTTTGCTGAAGACAAGCAGACTAAGGTTCCTAGGAGCACAGTGGCCTCCATAATCCTTAAATGGAAGACGTTTGGGACGACCAGAACTCTTCCTAGAGCTGGCCGTCCGGCCAAACTGAGCTATCAGGGAAGAAGATCCTTGGTGAGAGAGGTAAAGAAGAACCCAACGATCACTGTGGCTGAGCTCCAGAGATGCAGTCGGGAGATGGGAGAAAGTTGTAGAAGGTCAACCATTACTGCAGCCCTCCACCAGTCGGGGCTTTATGGCAGAAAGACCCGACGGAAGCCTCTCCTCAGTGCAAGACACATAAAAGCCTGCATGGAGTTTCCTAAAAAAAAAACACCTGAAGGACTCCAAGATGATGAGAAATAAGATTCTCTGGTCTGATGAGACCAAGATAGAACTTTTTGGCCTTAAAGGGGTTGTAAAGGTTCGTCTTTTATTTTCTGAATTGGTTCCTTTAAGCTAGTGCATTGTTGGTTCACTTACCTTTTCCTTCCATTTCCCTTCTAAATGTTTTTTTCTTTGTTTGAATTTCTCACTTCCTGTTTCTCCTCAGTAAGCTTTCCACCATCATTCGAGCGGTGGAAAGTCATTTAGAACAGCTTACTGAATAGCTTACTGAGGAAGAACAGGAAGTGAGAAATAATTCAGACAAAGAAAAAAACATTTAGAAGGGAAATTGAAGGAAAAGGTAAGTGAACCAACAATGCACTAGCTTAAAGGAACCTATTTAGAAAATAAAAAACGAACCATTACAACCTCTTTAATTCCAAGCGGTATGTGTGGAGAAAACCAGGCACTGCTCATCACCTGTCCAATACAGTTCCAACAGTGAAGCATGGTGGTGGCAGCATCATGCTGTGGGGTGTTTTTCAGCTGCAGGGACAAGACAACTGGTTGCAATCGAGGGAAAGATGAATGCGGCCAAGTACAGGGATATCCTGGACAAAAAAACGTCTCCAGAGTGCTCAGGACCTCAGACTGGGCCGAAGGTTTATCTTCCAACAAGACAATGACCCTAAGCACACAGCTAAAATACCGAAGCAATGGCTTCACAACAACTCCATGACTGTTATTGAATGGCCCAGCCAGAGCCCTGACTTAAACCCAATTGAGCATCTCTAGAGAGACCTAAAAATGGCTGTCCACCAATGTTTACCATCCAACCTGACAGAACTGGAGTGGAATGGCAGAGGATCCCCAAATCCAGGTGTGAAAAACTTGTTGCATCGTTCCCAAAAAGACTCATAAGATCAAAAAGGGTGCTTCTACTAAACACTCAGCAAAAGGTCTGAATACTTCGGATCATGTGATATTTCAGTTTTTCTTTAATAAATCTGCAAAAATGTCAACAGTTCTGTGTTTTTCTGTCAATATGGGGTGCTGTGTGTACATTGAGGAAACAAATGAACTTAAATGATTTTAGCAAATGGCTGCAATATAACAAAGAGTGAAAATTTTAAGGGGTCTGAATACTTTCCGTACCCACTGTGTGTGTATATATATATATTTATTTATTACACACACACACACACACACACACACACACACAGCAAAAGTTTAGGAACCCCTGACAATTTCCATGATTGCCATTTATAAAAATGTGGGTATTTGGATCGGTAATTTCATTTTGATCTATCAAATAACTGAAGGACACAGTAATATTTCGGTAGTGAAATGAGGTTTATTGCATTAACAGAAAATGCGCAATATGCATCAAAACGAAATTAGACAGGTGCATAAATTTGGGCACCCTTGTCATTTTGTTGATTTGAAAACTGGTAACTACTTAGCACTGATTAATTGGAACACACAATTGGTTTGGTGAGCTCATTAAGCCTTGAACTTCATAGACAGGTGCATCCAATCATGAGAAAGGGTATTTAAAGTGGCCAATTGCAAGTTGTTGTTCTCTTTGACTCTCCTCTGAAGAGTGGCAACATGGGGGCCTCAAAACAACTTTCAAATGACCTGAAAACAAAGATTGTTCTACATTATGGTTTAGGGGAAGGCTACAAAAAGTTATCGCAGAAATATAAGCTGTCAGTGTCCACTGTGAGGAACATAGGGCCAGATTCACGTAGAATCGACTTACTCTGCGGCGGCGTAACGTATTACATTTACGTTACACCGCCGCAAGTTTTCCGCGCAAGTGCTTGATTCACAAAGCACTTGCCTGTAAACTTGCGGCGGCGTAGCGTAAATCCACCCGGCGCAAGCCCGACTAATTCAAATGGGGCGGGGACCATTTAAATTAGGCGCGTTCCCGCGCCGAACGTACTGCGCATGCTCTGTCCCTAAAATTTCCCGACGTGCATTGCGCTAAATGACGTCGCAAGGACGTCAATGGCGTCGAGCGCCATTCACGGACGACTTACGGAAACAACGTGAAATTTCAAATTTCGACGCGGGAACGACGGCCATACTTAACATTGGCTAGACCACCTAGAGGGCAGATTTCGTTTTACGCCGCGTATCTCTACGGAAACGACGTAAATTTACAGCGACGGGCAAAGCGTACGTTCGTAAATCGGCGTAACGAATCATTTGCATATTCTACGCCAGCCGCAATGGAATCGCCACCTAGCGGCCGGCCTAGAATTGCAGCATAAGATGCGACGGTGTAAGTCAATTACACCTGTCGGATCTTTGGGAGATCTAGGAGTAACCTGATTCTATGAATCAGGCGCATAGTTACGACGGACGGATCTCAGAGATACGACGGCGTATCAGGAGATACGCCGTCGTATCTCTTTTGTGAATCTGGCCCATTGTGAGGAAATGGAAGACCCCAGGCACAGTTCTTGTTAAGGCCAGAAGTGGCAGGCCACATAAAATTGGAGAGGCGAAGGATGGGGAGAATGGTCAAAACAGCCCACGGACCACCTCATCATCAACTTGTTGCAGATGGTGTCACTGTGCATCCTGTATGGGAGAGTGATGCAAAAAAAGCCTTTTCTGCACAAACGCCACAAACTGAGTCACTTGAGGTATGCAAACGCACATTTGGACAAGCCAGCTTCATTTTGGTATAAGGTGCTGTGGACTGATGAAACACAGATTAAGTTATTTGGTCATAACAAGGGGCGTTATGCATGGCGGCAAAAGAACACAGCACTCCAAGAAAAACACTTGCTGCCCACAGTAAAATTTGGTGGAGGTTCTATCATGCTGTGTGGCCATCTGGTTAAAGTTGAGCGTTGCATGGATTCCACTCTATATCCGCAGTTTCTTAAAGAATAATGTTGAGGAATCAGTCACAAAGTTGAAGTTACGCAGGGGCTGGATATTCAACAAGACAACAACCCAAAACACTGCTCAAAATCTACTCGGGCATTTATGCAGCGGAACAAGTACGATGTTCTGAAATGGCCATCCCAGTCCCCAGACCTGAATATCATTGAACATCTGTAGGGCGATTTGAAGCGCGCTGTCCATGCTCGGCAACCATCAAACCTAACTAAACTGGAGCTATTTTGCATTGAGGAATGGTCCAAAATACATTCATGCAGAATCCAGACACTCATTACAGGCTATGGGAAGCGTCTAGAGGCTGTTATTTATGCTAAAGGAGGCTCTATGAAATATTGATGTGATTTTTCTGTTGGGATGCCCAAATTTATGCACCTTTCTACTTTAGTTTTGATGCATATTGCGCATTTTCTGTTAATCCAATAAACCTCATTTCACTACTGAAATATTACTGTCCTTCAGTTATTTGATAGATCAAAATGAAATTGCTGATCCAAATATTATCAATATTTATAAATGATAAATCATGGAAATAGGGGTTCCTAAACTTTTGCATACATATTTATTATGCACGCACACACGCACACACACGCACACACACACGCACACACACGCACGCGCGCAATTTATGAACTTTTGTTGGTTATTAGGTCAGTTAGGTTGACTGTCTATTGCATTTCTTGAGGCTGTTAAATGCCAGAACCACATAAACTCTCTCAAAATGACCCAAGTTTTTGGAAAGTAGATATCCCAAGGCATTTAGCAACAGACATGGTGAGTATTTTAAAAATCTAATTTTTTGCCACGTTTTTTAAATGAAGAACATAAATTAAACCGCTCTCCATTTTTCTTTTTTAGAAGCATGAGCATACTTACAAGGGGTACCGCATTTGCAAAACTTTGTCACTGCCTAGCCACATAGGGTGGATAAAAATCCAACACCCATAATTTTCCAGGGGCATGAATTACATATCAGATTTTCTGTCAACTGAAAACACCTGCAAATTTATCCTACTTTGGAAAGCAGACAGCACAAGGCATTTTCTAAAAGGCATGGTCAGTCTGTAAAAAAGTTATTTTGACAAACGTTTTTGGAAAATAAAAAAAATTTCCAGCAAAGTTGTCGTTTTAACGTGATATTTCCCATAACCAGAATAGGTTCACTTAGAATTACATCTTACACCTCAAGCAGTCTACTACACTTCCTGGGTATGGGGATACCACATAAAATACACATCCAATTTCCTGACTATCTCATTTTCAGAGGCCCTGAAGTGCCAGGACAGTAGAATAGCTCCACAAAAGGTGAAAAACACTGGCATTGGCTACGATTGGCAAAACTAAAAACACTGGCGTCGGCTGTGATCAGTAAAATAAAGGTGTACTTGAATCGGATGTATTGCGGTAATATTATCAGGCAGGGCTCTGTCACTTTAAGTCTAGGGGTGCTGTGATTTGACACGCAGTACTGTTATTTGAACTAAAGCACTTGCTGCAATAAGCAGCCAGTTCTCCCCTCTCCTGCCTTCTCATCATAGCCAGTGTCTATACTTGTGAACGCTGTTATTGGACACAGCAATCATAAGATACATAGCCACTTTCATTGGCTCTGTACTTTGTCTGCAATTAGCACTTGTCCACTAACAAGTATGATCACAGGCATGGTTTATAGCTGTGCCCACTGCAATTGGTCACAGAGATCACAAAGTACAAGGTCAATCTTATTAGCTCTGTACATCTTGCCTGTGATCTGCACTATCCAATCACAGTGCCTGTGATCTGCAGCACCATCCAAATCACAGTGCGATCACTAGACTGTGTGCACACAAGTACAGTTCTGAGAGGATGTAAATCCACTCAGAAGAGCAATTGAACCTAACAATCGTTTAATAATAAACGGCCGCCTTCTGTTGTCAGTAATCCCAAGCAACTCCAATATTTAATTAATTTAATGTTCAAACCAATTGTTTAAGTGCTTTTTAGCGCATACCTGTGCGCATAAGCTGTGCAGCCAGACATATATTTACTGACATAGGGGGCACACATTTTTTATGGCCCATCCACCTGTATGTCCATTTGTGCATCTCCTCACACAAGGGGAACGACCTGAATGAGGGAATATTGATATTTTCTGTGTTTTTGTTTTCTGGTATCTCACTTTTGCATTACTATTTATATTTTTTCTTTCATTTTAGATTATACAGCGACAACCTTGCTTGACCCTCGCTCTGATGAAGAGGCTCCACCCTATATAAGCCTTGAAACGTTGGCACGTCTGTCTTTACTGCAATAGACAGCTTTCTTAGGGGGCGTTTTCTATACGCAATTTTTTGTCGCTATTATATATTGTTTTCTATGTTTTGTTATTATCCTTGTAATTTTTGATGTTTAAAAGTTGTTTGACCTCTGTATGCCCGGATTTGCTTGCCCCTTTTCTTGGTCATATTGGATGCTTTTACTACATTTTGTAACTTTGGCCTTGATGTGTTGTTCACTTTAACAACACTGAATACAATTTGATACTTTGTGACAATATCATTGTTTACCAATCAATTTTTCACTTTATTTACAACCAGTCTCCCAATCTAAAAGTCCCACCGAGGAAACACAACCCCAATTTTGGGGTACACATTTGTTTTAATAATAAACGGCCAGTCCTAAAGTGATTAACAGAAAAGTATGGCCAAAACTTTTTGAGATGTGCCAGGCTCTGGAAGGATTCTGACAATACTGTCCGAAACCACCCAGCTGCCTGACAGCTGGCGCCACCTTTTAGCGTGCAACTGAAGGTCCGAGCAAGTCGTGCCAGCTCCCTGCCCAGCAGGAGGGGCAGAATGGAAAACGTTGACTGACAGTCACTGCTCTCTACTCAGAGCAGAATGAGAACTAAGCGATCATGGGTCATGTGATCACCCAGTTCTCAATCTAAAGCCTTGTACACACGATCGGATTTCCATCAGACAAATCCGTGGAATTTTGTCCGAAGGGCATTGGCCGTGAACTTGTTCTGCATAAAGATGGCAAAACTTTGTCAGCCAACAAATACGAAAACAATGTGGTTTTTCAGCTCTTTCGCACCATCCTTTGGGCAACTTCTGCAAATTTTAAGATACAGGTGTATTTATACTGCAATCAACTGATCTCTCCTGATAATCATTTACCAATGGTGTTACCTTGAAAAGAATTGGCTGAACATGCAACAACTTGTTCAAAAAAAATTCCTTTGTTACAAAACATTCGACAAGATGCAAACATATATGTAATCGTATCAATCAGGCATTGTAATAGTTGTAATATAACATTGTGTTATAAAGCAGTGCGCTTCAAACAGAATAAAATATTGTCTGATAATCTTGCAAAACTGTCCTGAGTATTAGGAGCCAAGGCTCTCTGCGATCTGCAGTCCTAACTAAACTTTTGAAGTCTCCTCAATGGAGGCATGTAAAGACTAATGGGTAGATGGAGGACAGGTGACTAGGGGTGTGTCCCCGCCTCCACCTATGCTTGGTATTGTGGTGAAGAGCACTGGAAAAAAAACGCATAATAGTATAAGGGTATCAGCAAACGCATCTCCATCCCTATATGGTACAAAGAAAACTAGGGAGGCCACATTGTGTGATGCACAATAATACTCAAAAAAAGTTTTTTTTTTTGGGACTTTAAATGAGATGCGTTTTTAAACAAACAGTAGTATAAATAAAATAGTAAACGTTTATAACCAGGCTCATACATACCATATAGGGATGGAGATGCGTTTGCTGATACCCTTATACTATTATGCATTTTTTTCCAGTGCTCTTCACCACAATACCAAGCATAGGTGGAGGCGGGGACACACCCCTAGTCACCTGTCCTCCATCTACCCATTAGTCTTTACATGCCTCAATTGAGGAGACTTCAAAAGTTTAGTTAGGACTGCAGATCGCAGAGAGCCTTGGCGCGGGCTCTGCAGCTTACTCATGTACTTGCAAATGCGTGCAACCAATCTCTGCTTTTAACATATACAGTTAGACAGTTGAATTTGGCTTGCTGTTTGGGTGGTATGTATGAGCCTGGTTATAAACGTTTACTATTTTATTTATACTACGGTTTGTTTAAAAACGCATCTCATTTAAAGTCCCAAAAAAAAACTTTTTTTGAGTATTATTGTGCATCACACAATGTGGCCTCCGCTTATCCTTTACCTTATCTCTGTTCCCCAAAACCGTGGGAGGCCAAAGAGCAGGCCAAGAGAGGCCCCCACCCATAGAAATAAGATGTGATCCACAAAAAAAAAACCCTTAGACTTACCGGTAACGGTATTTCCACGAGTCTTACAGGACAGCACCTGGAGAGAGCGCAGCTCCACCCACTTCCCAGGAAACACTGCAGTCGTTCCTTTAAATCCTGTACACTTCCACCATGGCCTCAGTTGTTATCGAGTACCTCCGACCATACTGAAATTAAATAAGCAGAACATAGCAACCATACACATTAGCATTTATAAAACAAAGGAGGGTTATCGGTGCTGTCCTGAAAGGCTCGTAGAAATACTGTTACCGGTAAGTCCAACTAAGGTTTTCTCACCTCGTCTTTCAGGACAGGAGATGATAACCGAGTACTTACTCTTAGGGTGGGATCACCGCTTGCAGGACCTTCCTGCCAAATGATTGCTCCGCTGCTGCGAGCAAATCCATTCTATAATGACGAGCAAAGGTGGAGTAACTCGTCTATGTGGCTGCCTTGCAGATACGCTCTGGTGAAGCCCCAGCTTGTTCCGCCCAGGACATTGCTACGGCCCGTGTTGAATGGGCCACTACCCCTGTGGGAGGTTCTATTCCCATAGTCCTGTAAACTTTGTGAATAGCCATCCAAAGCCACCTACCAACAGTGTTTTTAGAAGCTCCGTAGCCCTTACGAGGTCCAGAAAATAAAACAAAGAGAATTGGATCTTCTAAACTCTTTTGTTATCTCTAGATAGCGCACAATGCATCTTTTCACGTCCAGACTATGAAACTCCCTTTCTTTCGGACAATTTGGAAACGGACAGAATGTCGGTAGGACCATCTCTTGTGCTCTATGGAACATTGAAGCAACTTTCGGTAGGAAACCCGGATCTGTTCTCAAAACAACCCCATCTGGGAAGATTGTCAGAAAAGGCTCAATAATGGATAACGCTTGAAGCTCACTGACCCGTCTAGCCAAGGTGACTGCTACCAGCAGTGTCAGTTTTAAGGTCCATAACTTAATTGTGGCTTCCTCTGGTGGTTCAAAAGATCTTTTAGTCAGACCTTGCAAAACAACTGATAAATCCCATTTGGGAAAAGTTTTAAATGGCAATGGCCTAGTCCTAGCTAGTGCCTTGAAAAATCTAATGATATAAGGATCTAGAGATAGCCTTCTCTCTAAAAAAAAACTGATAGCCCAGCTACCAGAGCCTTTAAGGTGCTGGCTGCCAAACCTTTATCCATCCAGTCCTGCAAAAATTCCAGAACGTAAAGGTTGACCTGTGGAGAGCAATTTTTAGAATCGCACCAGGAATTAAAAACTTCCCAGGTCTTAAAATAAATAGCTCTTGTAACTTTCCTTTCTGCTATTTAGCAGAGTACAAATTAAACGGTCGGATAAACCCTTATTTTTTAGGATTTGCTTCTCAGTAATCAAACCGCAAGTTTGAGATGACCTACGTTGGGATGTAGAAGGGGACCCTGAGTCAATAGGTCTCTTCGGACTGGTAGTAGCCAATGAGACTCTACCACTAGCTTAAGTAGGACCTCTTGGACCAAAATGGGGCTACTAGAATTAGAGTCCTCCTTTCTCCCTGTAGTTTCTTGAGTACCAACGGGAACATTTGTACAGGGGGAAATGCGTAACACAAGCGGAAGGACCAGCGCTGGGCCAGTGCGTCCAGGCCTTCTGCTTGGTCCTGCCTGTTGAGGGAGAAGTAGAGTGGGACCTTTGCATTTGTTTGTGATGCAAAAAGGTCTATTTGAGGGGTTCCCCATCTGTCTACTATTCTCTGAAAAACCTCCGGGTTTAGGCTCCACTCGGACTCCAGCACCCTTCTTCTGCTCAAAAAGTCTGCTAGGTGATTCAGGTTGCCCTTCAGGTGCACTGCGGTCAAGGATGCCACATTGTCCTCTGCCCAAGACAGAGATTGCAGGTCCAGGCTTAGAAGACTCCTGCTTCTTGTGCCCCCTTGCCTTGAAATATATGCCACTGCCGCGGCATTGTCTGACAATACTTGGATGTGTTGGCCTCGGATTGTCCGTCTGAAGGCCCACAGCCCCAGAAAAATGGCTCCCAATTGGAGGACTTCCTGGACTCCTCCCTTGACCAGGGCCCTTGGGCCATTTGGTCATCGAGATGTGCGCCCCACCCCCAGGAGCTCGCATCTGTGGTTAGGATTTTTGCCGCGGGGAAGGTCCATAACAGGCCTAGACTCAGGTTTGTTGGTCTCCACCACCACAATTTCCTTTTTACTGGAGATGGGATCTTGAACGGTTTCTCCAGCGACTCTCCGTAGGTCCAATTTTGTAAGATCGTCTGTTGGAGGTCTCTTGCATGGAGGCGGGCCCACTGAACTGCTGGAATTGAGGCTGTGAGTAGCCCCAGTGTGGACATGGCTGCCCGAACAGTCCCCGATAGATTTGTCTGTACTCTTTTCACCGCCGCCTGTACCTTTACTATTTTTCTTCCGGAAGGAAAATGTTCTCCTGTACCGAATCTATGATGTAGCCCAGAAAAATGATTACCTGAGAGGGAATGAGGTTTGATTTTTCCTTGTTCAAAATCCAACCCAAACCTTCTAAATGATTCTGAGTCCTCTTCAAATCCCTGTACAACAGGTCTTTTGAACTGGAGAACAGGAGGTCGTCCAGATATGGTATCACAGACACTCCCTCCAGTCTGAGCAGTGCCAACACCTCTGCCACGATCTTTGTGAAGATCCTGGGGGAGGAGGAGAGACCGAACGGGAGGGCCCTGAACTGAAAGTGTCTCACCACTCTCCCTGCTCTGATTGCCAGACGCAGGTATCGCTGAGATGTAGATTTTATTGGCACATGCAGGTATGCGTCCCTCAGGTCTATGGAGGCAAGAAAGCATCCTGTGGGAAGAAGTTTTCTCACTGAGTAAATTGTGTCCATTCAAAACTTTTTGTATCGAATTGATCGGTTTAGAATTTTTAAGTTCAGTATCAGCCTGAATTTTCCCGACAATTTTTTCACTAAAAATACGTGGGAATAACACCCTAGACCTTCCTCCTCCTGGGGTACAGGGGTGATTACCTTTTGCTGAAAGAAATCCTGAATTAATGACATCGCCAGAGACCTTTCCTGATCTCTGGGTAGCTGTGTCACATAAAAACGAGACGGTGGGTTTTCCGAGAACTCCAGTGCGTGGATGTCGCCTCCTCCCACTGTGGAAGAAACGACTGGAGCCGTCCTCCCACAGCCAGGAGACCGTCACTGGGTTTTTGCGGGGTTGGATGGGGGGACGGAACACCCCAGGCTTCCCTCAACCTCTCTGGGGTCGCCAAGATCTCTTTTGTCCGGTTTCGTTTGAATCCTGGGTCTGGTGAAAGGGACAAAAAATCTTTTTGGTTTGTGGCACCACCTTTTTTCCTGTCTGCCATTCTATCTAGAACTGCGTCCAGACCGGGACCGAATACTAGGTCCCCCTCAAAATGTAGACCGCACAGCTTAACATTTGAAGCTGAATCACCTGACCAGGTTTTTACCCATAACGCCCTCCTGGCTGAATTAATTAAGGCCGAAGACCTAGCGCACATCCTCACTGACTCGGCCGAGACGTCTGCCATGTAGTCTACACCTCCAGCAGGTCTTTGCGAGAGGTTCCTGCCTTAATATGACCTCTTAGCTGCTCTAACCAATGCTCTAGGTTCCTGGCTACTACAGTAGATGCCATTGCCGGTTTGAGGTTAGCCAGTGTAGAATCCCAAGCTTTTTTTCAATAGTGAGTCAGCTCTCTTGTCCATGGTGTCTTAATGGATTCTAACACCTTATGTACCGGGAATGTTCGGTGTTTGACTTCATCCATACCCCGGTACATCTTGTCGTGCAGAGACAACTGGGCCTTATACTCCTTAATATTAAGGGTAGTGTGTATGGTCTTCAAAAGGTCATCTACCTCCTCTAAAGACAACTTATAACGGGAGGAAGAAGCCTCTTTCTCTTCCCGACGCTATGATTTTTTGCTCCTCCTCCTCAGACTCACTGACCGCTCTTCTTGCTGAGGGAGTGTGGGTACTGGGGGGAGCACTAGATGTTGACTGCGACACCGGACGCTTGTCCAGATAGGAACGGAAGGATTGAAATGTATCTTCCAATTCCTTCCGGAAAGAAGAAAGCATCTCCCTGGGTTGGTTAGAGGGTGTAATAGTAGAAGCCTCCTCTCTGACCAATTCTGCGATGCAAGACCTGCATAACGGTTTGTGCCACGACCCCTTTGGGGAAGTTTTACAAGCGACACACTGTTTTTTAGGGGGAGGGAAAGCATCTTTAGATTTTTCCTTTGATTTCTGAAATACACCAAAACCAACAACACTCTGTTAATATTTGTGCACCAGTCCCCACGAAACTTAAAACAGTCGGTGAACAAAAAAAACAATACCATATCCCATCACTGCTGCAACAAACAAACACTCTCCCAGAGACGTCACCTGTGAGTGCGACGCAGGCTCCCTTCCCCCTTAGGGGAGGAAAGGAGGGACACAAAAACATAAATAGCCCAGGTAATGTACTGGAGACCACTGTCTCTGCCTACCTGGGCTGGGCTGGTGCTCGTAGCTCCTGCTCCCGCCACCTGCACTGTCTCTTCTGGCTCCATATTCCCAGTGAGGCAGCAGACGTCCGGCAGGTTTACTTTGAAATTTTCCCGGTCATTTTCGCCGCCGCGAGGACCGGAAATGCACCGCCGGGGCCGCCTCCCCTTCTGCGCTTCAGCGGCCGGTACCGGAGGCCGCCGCGCACCGCCAGAATTCCCGCCCCGTCCGGCAGTGACATCACCCACCACTCAGACCGGACCACCGCAAGCTGGGAAAAGAAGCCTGTACCCAGCCACCTCCTTCAGCTCACGCCGCCCGGCCTACAGGAGCGGAACCCCCGCCGGCCTCTGCCCTCGCCGGGCTCGAGAAGATAGAAGCACCGGAACATCCCCCGCCCATCAGGGGGGATGATGGGCTGGCCTTGCAATAAAGAAAAAGACGATACACAGGTATGCTTTAGCCACCTGCACCTGGAGAGAGTGCAGCACACCTCTGGTTCCCTGCAGCGCTTCCACCATGGCCGGAGGAAACACTACAACTTGGGCCATGGTGAAAGTGATTTTAAGGAACGACTGCAGTGTTTCCTGGGAAGTGGGTGGAGCTGCGCTCTCTCCAGGTGCTGTCCTGAAAGACGAGGTGAGAAAAACATGTACCTAAAACAAGCACTTAAAAACACAATTGGAAAACAAAAACAAGAGCGGAACAACTAGACAATTGACCTGCAAGTCAGATTACCACTATACCATATTTGCAAGTCTTGCCACAGATTCTTAATTTTATTTAGTACTGGACTTTGACTGGGCCATTATAACACATGAATATGCTTTGATCTAAACCATTCCATTAATAGCTCTGGCTGTATGTTTAGAGTTGCTGTCCTGTTGCAAGGTGAACCTCCACCCCAGTCTCAAGTCTGTTGCAGACTCGCAGGTTTTCTACAGGAGAAATGCTCTGCTCAGAGTCACCAAATTGAGGCCCTGTTGTGTCATTTAGATGATATGGAGAACCGCAGCCGCAGGGCGAATATTCGAATAAGAGGCTTGCCTGAAGCGACAGGGGCTAGAGATATTGCTCCTACATTAGAAGACACATTTAAAGACATTTTAGGCCTGCCTGCTACGGCTGTAGTGGAGGTTGACCGCGCGCACAAACCCCCGTCTCAAGATGTGAACAACCCGCGTGATGTCATCTGCAAACTCCACAAATACACGCTCAAGGACCGTATTATGCAAAAAATGAGGGGCAAAACCCATTACGATGTTGACGGTGCGCGTCTGTCCTTTTACCAAGACATTTCTAGACGCACTCTTATGCAGAGAAGGTTGCTGCGACCCCTTTTAGCGGCCTTACAGGAGGCTGGCCTGCCATACCGCTGGGGTTTCCCCTTTTATCTTCAGGCCACTAAAGATGGCAGAACCGTGACTCTACGCACGAAGGATGACTTGCCGCACTTCCTCTCGTCTCTCGACCTGGACCCGGTGGACTTCCCGGACTGGAGGACATCATCAGAGGCCCCTACCATCACCCTCCCGCCTTCGGGCCCCTGGCAGACGGCCAAACGCAGGAACCGCAGACGGGGACGGAGCCAGCGCCTTTCCGAGTCCTCACAAGGCCCTGCTCCTGTCAGAGACTGATACTTCTTTGCCTTTCCATGTGCCTTAACTCCCTTTTTTTGTCACATCTCCGGCTGGAGATGCCTGCTGATTCTTACTGCTGATGTGCCGACTCCCGCCTGTTTGGGCATGGTGTTGCCTATGCCCTTTGGGACTGCCACCTTTGACTTTTAGCTCCCTATCCCTCTCTCACATGCCGCCCCAAGCCTGATGCGGTGGCCGGTGGCGGACGCCCCCTCCTCTCCCTCTTTCTGTGTTGGCCACGTTCCCCCAGTAGGCCACCCTTTCATTTTGGGTACTGATCCCCTTTGGGATCTTGGACTAGGGTCCGGGCCCCCCCTCCGTATAGGATCGGGGTCCCGGACAGGGTCCATAGTGATTCGACTAGGCTGTTTGGCTTCGGACATTTTTGTCTTATTTTCTATGTATTTACATGTTTCTGATGCTTGTTGTTTTGTCTCCCCTCTCCCCACTCTTTCACTCGCCCCTTTATTCTTTTCTCCTTTCTCCTTCCCTCGTCTTCCTCCTACCTCTCCTTTTTCTAGGTGCGTCTTGCTGCTCCGCCTTCCACACCGGGCGCCCCGTACCAATCAGCGACTCCATCCTCTCCGGATCCACCTATGGCCACCCTACAGGTAAGCTCCTACAATGTTAGAGGCTTGTGCTCCCCCCACAAGCGCAGCAAGCTCTGGTGGGAGTTGAAAAGGCTCAAAACGCAGGTGGTCCTCTTGCAGGAGACCCACTTTACACCACAGTCGCTACCCAGGCTCCCTAAACACCTCTTTAACCAGTGGTTTATTAGCACGTCTCCAACCTCTAAATCCAGAGGTACCGCTATTGCTATACACAGGTCGTGTACCTTTCAGCCCACTGACACCCAGATAGACCCCCTAGGCCGCTATATATTCCTGAAGGGCACCCTGGCGGGACACACCTATACGTTGGCGTCTGTCTATGCACCTAATGTAAACCAGCTGGGGTTTCTTGACGCTATGTTAGAACGCCTGGGTGAGTTCAGGGAGGGTTTCCTGATCCTGGGGGGGGATTTCAATGTCAGCCCTGATCCCTTGCTGGACACCTCTCACGCTAGACCCCCGCATTCCTACGCGTTCCTTAAGCACTTCCGCAAGTCCCTTCAGTCCCTCCTTCTGACTGACAGTTGGCGTATGCTACACCCCTCTGACCGCGACTTTAGCTATTACTCCAAGGTACATGACGTCTATACCCGCATAGATCACCTGTATGTGGACCGGACCACCCTGGAGCTTTTGCAATCTGCCTCTATAGGGCAGATCACAATCTCAGACCATGCGCCGGTGTCGGCAGTTTTTGCTTTATCCTCGGGTTCACGACGATCCTGGACATGGCGGCTTAATGATAACTTACTAGACGACGCGGGGGTGGTGGGAGAAATCTCAGACACCTTGTCCCACTACTTTTCTGAGAACTACACGGCTGACGTGGGTGAGGGCACGTTGTGGGAGGCCCATAAGGCCGAGGTCAGGGGGGCATTGATCTCCCAGGGTTCCCGGCTGAAACAGGAACGCATGGCGGATTTTCACAGGGTGTATGCCGCCCTCCAGAAAGCTGAACTCCACCATAAGGCTACGGGGGGCCCAGAGGCACTGCGTAATCTGACAGGACTGCGGGAACTGTTCCTGCGGCTTCTGGATAGGCAGACACACAAGCGTTTCCGACACATGTCCCATAGGTTCTATAAACATGGGAACAAGTGCGGACGCATGTTGGCACGGGCGCTCCGGGTACGGGCTGCGCAGATGCATGTTCATAAATTGAATTCCCCTTCGGGGGAGCCGATGGTGCTGTCCTCTAAAATAGCCGTGGGCTTTCGGGATTACTACGCCGCTTTGTATGACCTGAACTCTGGACTCCCTCCATCGGCGCGGGACGCGAAATGCCAGGTGATTCGAGACTACTTGACCTCCTCAGGCCTCCCCTTGCTCACGGACGATCAGTCCTCAACTTTAGAACAACCAATCACCTTAGATCGACGGTTAAGTCTTTGCCCGCGGGGAAGAGCCCGGGCGGGTTCACTAAGGCCTACTTCGCGACCTCTCTCCCACTTAGAGGCTCCCTTATTAGGCAACTTTAACTCTATAGCAGGAGGCAAGGCTATTCCCTCTGAGGCATTACTAGCTCATATTACTGTAATCCCGAAGGAGGGCAAGGATCCCACCGCCCCACAGAGTTATCGCCCTATTTCACTCCTTAACTTGGACGTGAAGATTCTAGCAAAAATATTAGCTAATAGGCTCAAACATCTGTTGCCTGGACTTGTGCACCTTGATCAGACAGGCTTCATCCCAGGTAGGGAAGCTAGAGACAATTCCCTAAGGGCAGTTCAGCTTATTCACTGGGCCAGCTCCTGTACAGACCCCCAGCCCTACCTTATCCTCTCTACCGATGCCGAAAAGGCATTCGACCAGTTTGACTGGTCGTACCTGCAGGAGGTACTTAGACACTTGGGCCCCCGTATGTTGGCGTCCATTTTGGCCCTTTACTCTGATCCATGTGCACAGGTGAAGGTGAATGGTACCCTTTCCACCCGCTTCCCCATCAGGAACGGCACGAGGCAGGGGTGCCCACTCTCGCCCCTCCTCTTTGCCCTGGTACTGGAACCTTTGCTCCGTACAGTTAGGGCTAATGGCGATATTAGGGGGCTTGCAGGTTGGGAGTGCGGAACATAAACTCTCGGCTTATGCTGATGATGTTCTTTTCCATCTCGCGAACCCACTGCTCTCGTTGCCGGTCCTGCTGAGGGAACTTAAACACTTTGGCACCCTGTCCAATTTCAAAATAAATTATGACAAATCTGAGATCCTCCCTATCAATTTATCCCCAGACCTAATGAAAAGACTCAAAGACGCCTTCTCTTTCTCATGGCCCAAAACATCCCTAAGCTACCTGGGAGTACAGCTCACGGACAGGTATGACGCCTTGTATAATGCAAACTTCCCCTCCCCTGCTTGCCGCAATTGAGGATCTTTCCAAATGGACCCGCACTGCCTTCACCTGGTTTGGCCGGGTGAATGTGGTGAAAATGAACATCCTACCGCGTATTCTTTTCTATTTCCAGATGCTCCCGATTAGATTGCCCAGACTGTTCTTTGATCGCCTCTCTAGCATGCTGACAGAGTTTGTCTGGAGTGCGCGTAAGCCCCGAATAGCTCTTAAGACGTTAAAGCGCTCTAAGACTGAGGGTGGACTGGGGCTCCCTGACGTTAGGCGATATTATAGGGCGGTTGCTCTCCAAAGGATACTGAACTGGCGTTTCCACTCTCAATCGAAGCTCTGGGTATCTCTGGAGAAATGCCTTGCGGGACGGAACCTATCGTACGCACCATGGTTACAACGGGAACACAGGGGTCTTTCAGAGACGACCTCCCCATTGACAGCGCATGTGCTCGCGATCTAGGACAGGTTGAACGCTACGCCTAAATTGTCCCCCCCTGTGTCACCGCTGGCCCCACTGGGTGGCTTCCTTTGGTTCCCCCCCGGGAGAGCAAATGGCCTTTTTTGGGCCATGGGTTGACGACGGTAACACCAGTTGCGGGAAGCTTATGAAAGATGGTAAACTCCTGGACTACGAGGCCCTCCCGACAGGGAGACCAGGGCCGCGGATGAATTTTTGGCGCTATAGGCAACTGCACCATTTCTTTGAAAAACAGGGCCACAGGATCAGGGACCCCTCTTCTCTCACCCAGTTTGAAAGTCTTTTTATTAATGAGGAACCTACTCCACACCTGGTGTCGGAGCTATACCGCTTGCTGGGTTCCGCTGCCCCTCTGCCCGTGCCTGCCTACATACGGAGATGGGAGAGAGATCTGGATCAGGTCCTTACGGACGCACAACTGACCCATCTGTACCGCCTCACTCATTTTTCCTCTGTGGATTCTAAGACCCAAGAGACAAATTTTAAAGTGTTGTCTCGCTGGTACCGTGTGCCGGCGGACTTGGCATGTATTTACCCCACTGAATCCGGGCACGCTCATCCACATATGGTGGAGCTGCCCCTTGATTGAGCGCTTCTGGGCGGATATTAAGGATCAGATACTGACGATCACGGGGGTTGACATACCATTCTCTCCGGTGCACATTCTTCTCCATGTCCCAACAATCCCTCTCAGTCATTATAAGAAAAGTGTAATACCACACTTACTTAATGTAGCCAGGAGGCTGCTTCCGGCATACTGGAAGCAGTCTAAGGTACCTGGTCGCGAGGATTGGATACGGGTGGTGAGTGACATCGGAGAGGCTGAGAGTTGGGTAGCGACCTGTCGCGACCGTCACGAACGGCATTTGACCGTGTGGGCGCCGTGGACAGACTATGTCTCGGACCCCGATTATGTTCCCTCTAGTCTAGACGTTGCTTTGCTGGAATTGGCGGAGCCCTCCCTTAAGACTCGCAGGCTGCAGGCTCTCGCTGGGGGTGCACCTGGACCCTTCAGTACTTAGCTAAGGAGGTGGCTGGATGGTTTCGGTGCTTGGAGCTGAAGTGATGCGCCCGGGTGTGGAGACGGACAAGCTCTTTGCCAACTAATGAGGTACGCACTGTTCTCTCTATTCCCTCTTCTCTACCCCTCTCTTTCCCTCTCCTTTCTTTTCTCTCCACACTTCTCGCGTGTGGCCTCTCAGATCCCTCTCTCCCTCTCCCCTCCCTGTGTCTTTTCCCTTTTATTGTCACGACTAGTGACCAATGGGTAGGATTCTACTCTTTAGAAATGTTGGGTATGTTGTGAGGTTAGTTGGAGCACGCTGTTAGACCTTGATTTATCCCATGGCCCCGCCTGAGTGCCTTTGCCGATCCCCTGGCCCTTGGCTCACCTGGGGGTGGTGGGTGGTTTGTTGGGAGGCCTTAGTGCCCCCCCTCCGCCCTGGACGTGGGCTCCTGGTTCAGACCTGAGCCCTACAGCTCGCCCTGTATTTGCACGGCTCACACACAGATTCCCCACCTGGCTCATACCCAGGTTCGGGTGGTCTGGCGGACAATGAAGTTCTTCCTTCTTCACTGCTTTGAACCACGGTTGTTTGCCCCTATACCCTCACTGGTCGCTGCCCATGCGGCCACCATGTTGCCCTGGGGGCCGAGGCGGCCGCTGATGCCCTCCGGGGTGTTGGCTGCTGAGCCGGCCCTCATGGTTGCGATTATGTTTGTCACTGACTGTTCATGTTTGCATATACATTGTGCTATGTTTGACGAATGTTTCAAACAGTTTGACGGCCCTGCGAGGCCGGATCTTGGCACAAGACACCCGGATGGGTGTGTCTGTCTGTCATTTGTCTTCTATGCTCCCCCCCCTTTTTTTTTATGTTTCTGTTCCCCCTTTTTATTTCTTCAATAAACACTGATTATACAAAAAAAAGGTCAAATTGCATGCCAAATCCCAGCCTATTGCCGGTAACGTCCGAATCGGTGCAACGCCGACTGTGCCGCCGCATCGATTTTCAAACATAGTTCCTGCACTACTTTTGGTGAACGTTCAGGAGAACTTGCACGATTTCAAACCCGCCTTCAATGTCAACGTACCCCAAAATACATTTATATTTTTGGTTGCACCATGACAAAATGTGGAAAACTTCAAGGGGTATGAATACTTTTTCAAAGCACTGTAAGTGTGTCATACTAAAACTGAATATTGCTTTTGTGTTTTTTTTTTTTTCATTGCATTTAAATGACTTTGCAGGTATGCGTTTTCACTTTGACAAAGCATTTCTGTACATCAATGTACACAAAATGGTAATACACTGATTCAATGTTCTTTGACAACAGAACAATTCCAAGAGGGTGAATACTTTCTAAAAGGCACGTTGTGTACAGTATATGCATACATACCCACTGATCTGTTGCAGTTAACAAGCATGATATTGCATGTTAACATGCATTGCACTAAGACAGCCCATTCCATTTAATGAGCTGGCAATACAACACAAAGGGCTTAAAATCAGACAAATATTTATTTTGGTAATGTAGCAGCAGTGTGTTTTAGTGTAATGCGCTGAACAGTAGGGTGTGTTTTCTTGAAAATATATGTATACAAAAACAAACAGCAGAGAAGAGAGGCACTTGCAGAAACCACGGAAAACAAGGCTCCTCAATAAAACACATTATACAGAAGTGAACAGTAACATTTATGCATTGAAAAACTATAAGCGGTTTCACCTGGTGTTATAGTCCACTATTTTGTTGTCTGGTTGTACAAAAGTGTCATACACCACCTTCAGTTGCGAGTTTATGACAGTAACACGTGTTAGCTCCAATCCTTTAGTGGTGTAACACTGTAGAGAAAAAGGAAATCAGATAATTATGAAAAAATAAAATTATGAAAACTTTTTTTTTTTTTTAAATCAGAGAAAATATTTATTGGGCCAATCAAAATGAAATACAGAGTACATAACACCAAACTTACATGGAAAGACCATACAGAGTACGACTGAAGGACAAGGACACAAAGTGCATAGAAAACAATGCATTGGCACCAAAAATAATATACCGACATCATGACAAGGAATAGAATAACATAAAATATTGTGCCGAACCGGCCAGGAAAACCCCGCCAATCCAGCACAAAACAACCAAAGGGCCAACAGGCTGCTTAGTGAACAGCAACATCCATAAACTACACATTCAGTTGGACCTGCCCCCTCCACAAACACATGACTTATACATAAATTACCAGGCTTAATGGCTAAATAACTAAAGTAAAGACCAATCACTACTCAAATACATGAACCTCTCAAACTTGCAGCAGTCGAGTCAGAACCAGTCTCGAGTTCTGGAGTTTCCAACCAGGCCCTCCATATATTGTGAAATTACCTGCTTGCATTTCTATGCCGATATGTTAAATGTTGCCGTATGAGGATATAATTGACTTGGTCTATCCATAATTTCTTGGTCGGGACATGAGGGGATAGCCAAAACCTGGCCACCAACTTCCGAGCTAGATACAATAGTCTAATTACTGCAATGTTAATAGGGTGGGGGTAAACTTCTTCATCTATTGCTCCCAGAATGCATATCAGGGGGTCCAAAGTGACCCTAACCTGAAAGACCGAGGAAATAGTCTCGGTAACAGCACCCCAGTACCGGTGCAGCCTGGGACAACACCACATCAGGTGAATGAGAGACCCCTCTGCTCCACAATGTTTGGGGCACACAGATGAGTCCCTCCTTCCCCAGCGATGTAACTGGATAGGCGTACGGTAGACCCTGTGCAACAAAAACAAATGAGATAGTCTATGTGATTGCGATACAGAGGTAAGTGGACCTGCCTGCAAACATAATTCCCAAGCTTCGCCACTAATGTCCCCCAAATCCTCTGTCCAGCCCCTTCTACTTGGAAATGTCGTAGAGTCTTGCACAGACGTCAATAGACTGGAATAAACATAAGATATTAAGCCCTTTTTCTCCTGACCAAAAAATACATTGTCTATCAAAGAGTGGTTGGTAAGTAGAAGAGTAGAGGTCCTGCTCTGGGCCTAAAGAGCACGTCGGACCTGAAGGTACATATAAAACTGTTGTCTGGGGAGGTTAAATTCAGTCTGCAATTCAAGAAATGACTTTAGCATGTTACCATTATACAACTGAGCAATTTTATGAATACCAGCCAGTTTCCAACCCTGGAAACCGTCAAGTTTAAAAATTTCCCCTAGATTAGGATTATCCCATAATGGGGTATCCGGAAGAAATCACGAAATTCGCAAGCCAGACCTAACCGCAATCCAAAGCCTCCTCAGGACGACAGTAGGTGCCGTCTGTGGCAGGTGAGTTACTCCCGCCTCCAGACTCGCCAATACCGAGACACCCTGCGTCCCCGTTCGTAAGAGGGTTTCTATGGAGTCAGAATCACTCAAAATCCCCAGCCCACAAAGGTGCTGCAACTGGGAGGCATAAAAGTAAAGCTTAGGAACAGGAACAGCAGCTCCCCCCTGATCCTTACCAAACTGCAAAGTGGAAAGACTAATCCTAGCGGCACCCTTCTTCCAGATAAAGGACCTAAACAAAGTATCAATATAGGTAAACCATCTACGGGGTATCCACTGAGCGGAATTATGCATAATATATAACAATTAGGGGCACCAGACCATTTTAATAAGATTTATCCTTCCAATAACTGATAATGGGAGTTTACACCAAGTGTTACATGTCATTTGAAGTCTTTTGAAAAGGTAAAAGGTTGTCATCCAGGTAAGACCTTGGATTAGCCGAGACCTGTACCCCCAGATACCTAAACAAGGAAACCACCTTGAGGGACTCCGCAGCAACCGGCAACAAAATCGGTGGGTCATCCACAGGTAAAAGAACCGATTTGCTGCAGTTGATGGAGAATCCCGACAAGGAGCCAAAGTATTGAATTACCTTCATAGCCTCCGAAAGGGACGTATCCACGTCCCCCAAATACAGCAAAGTATCATCCGCATAAAGGGAGACCTTCTCAGCACTCAAACCTCTATTGAATCCCACAATAGATTCCGACGCACGTATAGCAGCCGCCAGCGGTTCAAGGGCCAACGCAAATAACAGGGGTGACAAAGGACACCCCTGTCTTGTGCCCCTAAAAAGAGGGAAAGAGTCTGAAAGGCCCCCATTAACACGGATCCTAGCCGTGGAAGCTGCCTAAAGCAACCGTATCCATTTGATAAAATTGTCTCCCAGTCCAAAGCGTTTCAGTACTTCCCACAAGAAAGGCCACTAGACACTGTCGAAGGCCTTGGCTGCGTCTAAGGAGAGAATCGCTCTCTGGCCTGGATCTACAGGCATCTGAAGGTTAAGGAAGAGACATCTAATATTAAGAGCCGTAGATCGGGATGGGATGAACCCTGACTGATCTTTGTGAACTAATTTATGTATTACTTTAGCTAGTCTGGTAGCCAGGACCATTGCCAATAATTTCACATCTGTTGCCAGTAAAGAAATGGGCCTATACGAGTTTGGGGAATACCCGGTTTTAATAACAAAACAATGGTTGCCTCGTTCATAGACGGTGGTAAACTACCCCTCTCCAAAGCGTCCATAAACACCTCCCTTAGATTTGGTAGTAAAGTGTCAGAGTACTGCTTATACACCTCCGCCGGCAAGCCATCCGAGCCACATCCAAGGCCGAAAGCCGCGGAACTCGACACTGATCTAGGAAGGAGGTAATTTCTACTATGGTGGGCGAGACCTTAGAGGAGAACACATCAGCATAGAAATCCCTAAAAGTAGCCAGAATCTCTGCATGAGAGGAAAGCAGGACCTCCGAGGAATTGAGGATCGCCTCAATATGCGAGGATACCCTCTGTAATCTCACCATCATTGCAAGCATATGATCCATACCCTCCCCCTCATAATATTACTGTTGGAGAAAGAACCTCTTGTTTTCGGCTTTAGTCAGAACCAAATGTTTAGCAACGTGTTGGGCTTCATGCCAGGCGCTCTCAGTGTGTTCAGAGGGGGCGTCCACGAAAGCAGACTCAGCCCTCTCAACCTCCTGCAAAACAGACCGTTCCCAAGCCCTTGTCCCAGTCTTAATGGAATTTATAGATTTAATAAATTGACCCCTCAAGTAAGCCTTCAGAGCGTCCCAAAAAATATTGAGACTAGTGGAGTGTTTGTTAATACGGATAAACAAAAGCAAATTAATCACAGACGGGATCAGGGCTAGGGAAGAGCGACAATCAAACGGGTTGAGTTTCCAACAGACCCGCTTGGAAACCCTAGATGTAGTAATCTCCACGCACAAAGGGGAGTGATCAGAGACAGTTCAAGCCTCATAACGTGAGGAGAGAACCAGAGGAAGCATCTCATCACTGCCCAAACTCAGATCAATTCTAGAAAGACCCCCATGTGAGGCCGAATGGCATGAAAAGCATTTGGTCTGCGGATGGCTAAGCCTCCAGACGTCCCTCAGTCCCAATTCCAGCAAAAGCCGAGCAAAGGCCGTCGAGCCCCTCCTCAGAGAAGCTGCCGAAACCCCAGTGGAGAATTTATCCAGGTCTGCATCCAAATAATTGTTAAAATCCCCAACAAGAGCAGGCGTGTCAGGATGACGTGACAAAAAGGAAGCTAGAATCTTAAGAACCTCTACTGAAAAGCGGGGCGGTATATATACATTAGCAATGATGCAATACAGAGCATACAGGGTACATAGTAAAAAAAATTAACCGACCATACGGGTCAATCAACGAATCTATACACTTAAAAGAAACATTTGTATGAATTAACACACTGACCCCCCTAGCATAGGAAGAGAAGGTAGTGTGAAACTGGGTGCCAAACACTTTAAAAGAGAACTGGGACTCCTGAGCAGGTAACATATGGGTCTCCTGCAGGCATACCACAGAAGAACCTAAGTGCTTGACCATATGGAGCACCGCCAAACATTTCACTCCATCTCCCAAACCCCTCACATTCCAGCTGGTCAGTACACATTGCTTAGCCATAATGTACCAAAACCCAAATAAGAGGGGATATAATTAAAATACAAAAGGATAAGAGACAGCAATAACTATGTAGCAACTGAGAAGACACAGTATAGGACAACGAGCAACAGACAGTGCTCGGGAAGGCAGGCAAAACCTGTAGAAAAAAATGGTTAAGCAAGTTGAGAGCATCTGGTCCAACTGAGTTCGAGACAGAATCAAAACAAAAAAACAATAACAAAATAAAAAAAACGGAAGCATCCACGAAGGACTCCCAACTGGGGGGCCAAGTTCAGTAGCCGGCTTAGATGAACCAATAGGCAACAGGCCATGCGTTGCAAGCAACATAAGTGATGCTAAAACACCCTGTGAGAAAGTCTTCTGCCATAACAGGAGTTCGTAACTTTAACAACTCAGGACCTGCGATAAAGGTAAAACATTCCAGCTTGAAGAGTGCAACAAACAAAATTCAGGTATCTCTCCTGCTCCTTCCCAGAGCTTCCCTCATGGATCGTTCCTCCCTATCCAGCCATTGCATGGCAAGGGTAGGCTTCTTAAAATGAACCTCACCCCTGGCCACCACCCGCAAGCGGGCCGGGTAAAGCATAGCATTATGTAACGCCAAAGAACGAAGCCTCTTCTTCACATCAGTAAACTGGGCACGCTGCTTCTGCACCTCCGCCAAAACGTCCGGAAACAGGGATATTTTAGAGTTGTCCATCACTAGGGCATCCCCCAAGGAGCGTGCTTTGGACAGGATAACATCCCTATCCTTGTAATTAAGCAATTTAAGCAGAAAGGCTCTAGGGGGGTTACCCGGGGGCAGGGGCCTGGACGGGTCCCTGTGCGCCTGCTCCACATCAAACATAGGTGAAAAGAAATCAGCCCTAAATTTTTCCAACAGCCACTGCTCGATGAACTGAACCGGGTTCTTCCCTTCCATTTTCTCTGGGATTCCAATGGCTCCAACATTATTGCGACGAAGCCTATTTTCCAAATCGTCGAGTCTCGCAGCATGCTTGGCAACCAGCAACTGCTGGTTATGCCAAGTAGTGGTTATAATAATCCATGAGTGGAAGTGTCTGAGAGATTGTTCAGATAATTGAGGCTGTGCAGCATAAATACGTATGAATAAGGACGGTCATAATAGACTGTTTCCGATAAAGTCCATTAGTATAAGCCAGCAGAAGCAGTAGGGATTAGTTGATTTAAGCTTGCTTAAGACATGCATAGTCAGTCCCATGAATGAGAGGAGTATGAAGCAATTTGTCTGCTGGAGTGAAGCTTGTCAACTAATAGCACTTTTTAGATGTTACATAGGCACCGTTACTGCTAGAGTCCCAATATTGCTGGATACCATGCATGTATATTAATAACTTGTGGTCTGTACATTACCAGTCTGTCGTCTTGTTTATCAGGCTGGACTCAATTCATGAGTAGATTGTGTAGCGATACAGATCTTATATACGTTGATGCCCATAGCTATCCATGCTGTGCTGGCAATAGTTGGTAGGGGAATCCGTCTGATGTGCCTAACAATCGGCATGAGTTCCTCAGTGCTGCTCAATACTCATAAGCCGTCCGTGGCTCTTTGCTCAGACAAGACCTCCGTCCGTCACACGCAGAGGATGCGTCACGTGACAGGCGCCGGGTGATGACGTCAATGCGTTTCGCCGTACTCAATGGCGTAGCTTCATCTCGGACGTTGCTCATCACCTGCTGCTCTGCGTATTTATGTATAGGGAACCGCAGGTAATTATCACCGTAAGGGGGGGGGTGGAAGTTATTGAAACACATGTAGATCGAGTCCCGTTTGTAGGGAGTGCTGAAATACTCCCATATGGCAATTCATCTTGATTCAGTTTGTAGTAGATCCGTATATGAAAGAAAAAGTCTAAGAAGTAATGGATGTGCATCATATTAGGTCAACAGCCACCACTTCTATCAGTACTACTATGGGCACAAGTGATTTTAGACGATAGACCCACCATTTCACCTTTTGTAGGAGGATGCGGTCATAATCGCCACGTCTGTTTGGTAATTTTAAGGCATAAATGCCCTTCACTGTTAGGCCCTTGGAACTCCTGCCGTGACATTGCGCAAAATGTTTGGCCAATGGTTTTTCAAGGACCTTTTCTTTGTTGTTGATCTCTCTCAGGTGTTCACCAATACGGATTTTGAGAGTCCGTTTTGTCTTGCCCACATAGATCTTTGGGCATAGACAAGTAATCATATAGATGACACGAGAGGAGGAACAATTAATTAGATTTCTAATTTCTAACATGCCTAGTGTTCGAGGATAGCTGGAGAGCCATGTAGTGTCCGGCTTCCTGATAAACTCGGACCTAATCAGCATGTCGCCAATGCTTCTGGCCCGACGTGCCACTAACTTCGGTGAGTCACTCAGTGTCTGGGCCAGAGCTGGGGTATTAGTCAGAATACCCCAGTGTTTTTCCAAAACTAAGCGTACCGAATCCCATTGGGACCCAAAGGGGGTGATAATTCTTATTGGTTCGTTAGAGTTTGAGGGGGTTTTTCAAACGATCTCTTTTTGGTTAGTAAATTAAGGCGGTCACGAATTGCTGCTCTTTTTTTAGCCTTTTTGATTTGACCATGTGAGTAACCGCGTATCCCCGCCATAGCATTAGAACGTCGTCGATGTACCGCCACCAGGTAAGTACATGGCGGCGGTACATCAAGGACGTATACACATCCTCCTCCTCCCAAAGACCAAGGTGGAGGCATGCATAGGCGGGAGCCCATGCAGCCCCATCAAGGTCCCCCTGATTTGGTGGTAGAAGTTGTTCATGAATTGAAAGAAATTGTTATGTAGCGTAAACTCGAGGATCTCAAGAATGAATTCATTCTGTGATCCCAACGTGGGATAAGTAGAGTCTAAGAAAGTTTCCACTGCCTTGATGCCTACCCGGTGGGTTATTGATGTGTACAGCGATTCGACATCGATGCCAACTAACAGTATCCCACCCGGTTGGTCACATGAGCCAAGCTCATTGAGTTTAGCTAGTACATGCCGAGTGTCTTGTACGAATGATTTTAGGTCTGTGACCATCTCCTTCAGCAACAAGTCCAAGTATTTCCCTATTCGTTCCAGGGGACCCTGGCAGGCGGACACTATGGGTCTGCCCGGTGGGTCTTAAGTTTGTGTGGATTTTAGGGATAATGTAAAAGGTGGGGATATTGTAATCCTGTATCCCAAGGTAGTTGTATTCCTTGACTTAGCAGGCCCTCGTCCTTAGCCAGTTTTAATATATGGTTAAACTCGTCAACAACAGCATGGAGGGGGTTGTAGTGGAGTTTCCGATACGTGGAAGCATCACTGAGTAAGCGTTTGACCTCTCGCTCGTACTGTTGTTGACTGAGTAAGACCACATTGCCCCCTTTGTCACTATGTTTAATGACAATGTTATTGTTGTTTTGTAGGTCTTTTAAAGGCTCGTCTTTCACCAATAGTCAGATTGTCTATGGTTTTCTAAGTCCAGTCGATCTTTTCTAAGTCGGTCTGGACCATGTCAAGGAATAGGTTAAGCCACCTATTCTTCGACAGTGGAGGCATTTTGAGTGACTTTATTCTTAGATTTGCACGTCTTACTAATGTGAGGGGGTTCCTCTTCGGGTGTGGAATTCTCATCCAGAAGCAAATTCAAAATATCAAGTGCTTTCTGATCCTCAATTTCTATTGGATCAGCATTGACATTAGTCGGATCATCCTTGGTATATAATGATCGAAAGAATACTTTGCGTAAAAATAGTGTCACATCTTTAAATACTGTGAATTCGTCCATGTTTGCGACTGGGGAGAATGACATTCCCTTTTGTAGGAGATTTAGGTGCTCAGGGGTCAAGATAAACTCAGATTAGTTAATGACCTTTAGATCGTTTGGTCCCTGTGTCATTGATTGATTAGGGGCACTCATTTTTTCTGACTTCTGGTGTAGGTGCGTTCCTGAGCCACTTTGGTTTTACTTTTGGGGGTTGTGTTCGAACGCTCTCTAGGTCCTCCCCCCGCTGGTCTAAAAAAATAACAGACTTCGTTGATTCTTTCTCGGTATCGCTATAAGATTTCTTATGGCGTGGTCTTGATTGTTGATCGTGCTATACGTGCCATAGATTTGCTACGGCCACGACGTATGGCAAGATCAAAGATTTCGTCTTTTTCAAAGTCAGATACATCACGTTTAAATTTTCCCTGTTTAGTGATCTTTAAATTTAGTTGTACTTTTTCCATTTCTTTTTTAACTGGTCATTTTGTTTGGCGAATTCATCCTGATCCTTTAGTTCCTCTAATCCCAGAGCACTTACTTGGATCTGCTGTTGGATGGACTCTAATTGTTTTTTCTCTTCTTCAACAATCAGTCCCATCACAGTCAATCCATGGTTTATACAAAGTTCCTTCCATTTAGGAAGTAAGCTTTCAGTATGAAGGTGCTCAGCGGGAACTATTTTATCTTAGTCCCCTCGGGATAATCCTATGCGAGATATATGTTTCCAACGATGACACATCCCACTTTCTATTTAAATGTTTTATCAATAATTTGTTATGCTCTTTAAATTTGTTTTTTATTTCATCATCTTGATTAAGGGTCTGTGGGGTGTCACTTTCAAATGGCGTTTTAATTTCTAAATCAATGTCCTCTCCCAGCATGAAAGCCATCCCACATGGGGAGCAAAGCGGTCAGATTTAGCTAGGGCCATCAGATCATTGTCTCTGATATAGGCCCCCTCTTTTCTTTTTCTCTATTTTGAGTAGCCAAACGAATCACTCACTTATATCTAGTGCATACCACTCGTGGCTGAACCCAGATACGTCCGGACAGTGTTGTCATTATGTGTTTATTGTGAGTCTTGTTTGTTATAACTGTTTATGGCAATTGCTTCCTTTTAAATGGTTGCATTTTTTCATCATATTGTTATGACTGTACTTTTTATACTCCATTTTTGATACCATATTAAATCCCCTTTTGTATCAGAATATTCTAGATCAATTATTTGTTGCTATTGGTAACCCCTTTTTGGGCCTCCTCTCAGGTCACTCCCCCTTCCCCCCTTTTTTTAGTATGAACCCCACCTGCCTAGAGCCTCCAACAAATGAAACCCAAGAATTCTGTAATGAGACATCTGATTTTTTTTAATCGACAAAATCAAACATTTGTGAAATAATTCAACAGAAAAAAACAACCAACCTCACTCAGCCAAAGCAAAAAGAGGAAATCAATATTATACAATCAACTACATTTTCGCTGGTCCCGATCACCATCGACACCACCAAAAACATCAGAAGCCTCCGAGAGAGCACATCACCAAATTACATAATTTCTACAAAACTCCTGAATGTACTGACATCTTGGCA
Organism: Rana temporaria; assembly: GCF_905171775.1. Taxonomy (NCBI): domain Eukaryota; kingdom Metazoa; phylum Chordata; class Amphibia; order Anura; family Ranidae; genus Rana; species Rana temporaria. The sequence continues at coordinate 390,307,958 of NC_053489.1, forward strand.
CCTACCATAACACATCTCGTAAATTAATCATTCAAAGAAGAGATTATGCCTTGCTTGAGGAAGATCGGAACAATCAAACCCCTCCTAAAGAAACCCAATCTCGACCCCAACGACCCTAACTACCGCAGACCGGAAACAAACCTCAATACCGTCTCCAAGATTATGGAGAAAGCAGTAGTACAACAGCTACAACTCCATTTGGACACAACAAACTATTGGACCCTCTACAAATCAGGCTTCTGCCCAGGCCATGGCACAGAAACAGTACTTCTCAAAATATGGGATGACGCCCTCGAAGCAGCAGATGACGGAGAATCATGTCTCCTGGTGCTGCTGGACCTTAGTGCAGCGTTTCAGTAGATCACAAAACGCTACTCATTTGCCTTAAAGAAGTAGCAGGAGTCACAGACTCAGATCTACCATGGTTTGCATCCTTCCTAGATAATCGTTCCCAGACAGTAAAACTAGGAGCCTTCAACTCTTGCGGAGTCCCTCAATGATCACCCCTGTCACCTGTGCTTTTCAACATCTACCTCCGCCCACTCCTCAAAATCATCAGGAAACAGGACCTGTGCTGACACTCATACGCCGATGACACAACTACTTTCGCCTCACCGAAATTAAAAGACCAATATCACGGACCATGACAGAGTTCCCTCAAACTCAATGGATCCAAAACAGAACTTCTCCACGCAAATCGAAAGACAAAAGTTAAGACTTCATGGACATCACCCACCTCCTTGGACAGACCATCACCCCAAGCTCCAAAGTCAAAAGTCTCGGAGTCATCTTTGACTCAGAGATGTCGATGGATGCACAAACAACATCAGTAGTCAGCGGATTTCACCACCTTCTCCGCTTGCTGCCTAGACTCATCCCCTTCATCCCAGAAGAGGAGAAAGCAGTAGTAGTTGGAACAATCAATTCCCGACTGGACTACGCAAACTCACTCTACATAGGACTACCTAAATACCAGATTTTGCGCCTACAAGTCATCCAGAACCCGGCAGCCAGACTGGTAACGGGGAAAAAACCCTGGGAATCCATCACCCCATCCCTGAGGACCCTTCATTGGCTGACCGTAAAGGATCAGATCACTTTCAAGACCCTCTTCCTCACCCACAAATGCACACAAGGAAACGCTCCTCAATATTTATGCGAGAAAATAAAACACTACTCACCCAATCGCATTCTCCGATCAACTAACCAAAACCTCCTCCACATCCCCAAGTCCCGCTACAAATCGAAGAGAGAACGAAGATTTGCAGTCCAAGGACCACAGCAATGGAACGCTCTACCCACAAACATCCGCATGGAAGAAAACCACCGGGCCTTCAGGGAAAAAAAAAAACTTAAGACCCACCTCTTCTGAAGAAATAGTACGACGATGAATGGAAAAAGCGCCTTGAGGCGATTTAGTTCGCATTTGTAGTGTTATACAAGTTACTCACTCACTCAGTACCATAATTCCCCCTTGGAAGAATCCTATACAATGAACTGTTGTTCCAGCTACTGCAACATAATTAGGCTGTGCCTGTCATCACCTCATTGGACTCACATGTCCCAGGACAGACTGCTCTGTGTCCCCTCCACCGGCCAGCAACCCTGTTGCAGGGCAAAATAGATAATAATTGGACCCTGGTTTTTCACAGGGCCACTTACCTTTGGGCAGTTCTGGGAAGAGAGACACAGAGCAGCAACCCCATGCCTTCTAGTGGGCAAAACAAGCATAGCAATGAATGTACGAGAAAGAAATAACATTTTTTACCCCCACATTTTCAGTCCCTCATCATTGGATTTGATTGACAGCAGCGGGAGCCAATGGCTGCGCTGCTGTCAATCTATCCAATCAGGACCCGTGACACCAGCGAAGAAAAGACAGGGTTCAGATAACTAAAGGGGGGGGGGGGGGCTGCTACACTAAAGGATATTTTTCACCTTAATGCATTCTGAATGCATTAAGGTGAAAAACCCCAAAGGTTTACAACCCCTTTAATCTCCTCTGCTCAAGAGAATACATTCAGTTCCTCTTTCCTTATAGCCAAGCTCCTCCATGCCTCTTATCAGTTTTGTTGCTCTTATCTGCACTTTTTCCCAGTTTCCCAATATCCTTTTTGTAAACTGGTGCCCAAAACGGAACTGTATATTCCAGATAAGGTCTTACTAATGATTTGTGCAGGGGCAAAATGATCTCTCTAGAGCAGGGGTACTGAATTAAAATTCACGGGGGTCCAGTCGGAAAAAAATTCTTCCAGCGGAGGTCCGAATGCCAAATTGGTGCTATGACGCCACATGATATCCTCCACTTGACAACCTCCCATCACAGCGCCCCCCCACCACCACACACATGCACACACCTTTATGACCCACACACATCACACTTTTTTTTTCTTTCAACTTTATTGAAATGTAAAAATACATTTCATTCATTTTTATGCACCACAGTTCAATTGCGGTGCATAGAAACAGAATGCATTTTGCAACATACTGCTCAGCACGCAGGGGCGCTGTTGCAGTGTGAACAGGACACATAGAAAACAATTGTTTTCTATTGCCCTTGCAGAGACTGACGCATCACAGACCCCCCCATCACAGACTGACAGCCCAAATCACAGACCCCTCATTACAGCCTAATCCCCCCCCCCCATCACAGACTGACCTGACCCATCACAAACTGGTCCTGACCCATCACAGACCCCCTATCACAGACTGACCCCCCCAAATACCCAACCCCCTATTACAGACTGACCCCCCCCCCAAATCAGAGACCCCCTATCACAGACTGACCCCCCATCACAAACTGGTCCTGACCCATAACAGACCCCTATAACAGACTGACCCCCCAAATCACAGACCCCCTATCACAGACTGACCCCCCAAATCACAAACTGGTCCTGACACATCACAGACCCCCTATCACAGACTGACCCCACCCATCACAGACTGACCTGACCCATCACAGACTGACCTGACCCATCACAGACTGACCTGACCCATCACAGACTGACCTGACCCATCACAGACTGACCTGACCCATCACAGACTGACCTGACCCATCACAAACTGGCCCTGCTGACCCATAACAGACCCCCTATAACAGACTGACCCCCAAATCACAGACCCCCTATCACAGACTGACCCCCCCCCCAAATCACAAACTGGTCCTGACCCATCACAGACCCCCTATCACAGGCTGACCCCCCATCACAAACTGGTCCTGACCCATAACAGACCCCCTATAACAGACTGACCCCCCCAAATCACAAACTGGTCCTGACCCATTACAGACCCCCTATCACAGGCTGACCCCCCCCATCACAAACTGGTCCTGACCCATAACAGACCCCCTATAACAGACTGACCCCCCAAATCACAGACCCCCTATCACAGACTGACCCCCCAAATCACAAACTGGTCCTGACACATCACAGACCCCCTATCACAGACTGACCCCACCCATCACAGACTGACCTGACCCATCACAGACTGACCTGACCCATCACAGACTGACCTGACCCATCACAGACTGACCTGACCCATCACAGACTGACCTGACCCATCACAAACTGGCCCTGCTGACCCACAACAGACCCCCTATAACAGACTGACCCCCAAATCACAGACCCCCTATCACAGACTGACCCCCCCCCAAATCACAAACTGGTCCTGACCCATCACAGACCCCCTATCACAGGCTGACCCCCCATCACAAACTGGTCCTGACCCATAACAGACCCCCTATAACAGACTGACCCCCCCAAATCACAAACTGGTCCTGACCCATTACAGACCCCCTATCACAGGCTGACCCCCCCCATCACAAACTGGTCCTGACCCATAACAGACCCCCTATAACAGACTGACCCCCAAATCACAGACTGACCCCCCCAAATCACAAACTGTTCCTGACCCATCACAGACCCCCTATCACAGGATGACCCCCCATCACAAACTGGTCCTGACCCATAACAGACCCCCTATAACAGACTGACCCCCAAATCACAGACTGACCCCCCAAATCACAAACTGGTCCTGACCCATCACAGACCCCCTATCACAGGATGACCCCCCATCACAAACTGGTCCTGACCCATAACAGACCCCCTATAACAGACTGACCCCCAAATCACAGACTGACCCCCCAAATCACAAACTGGTCCCGACCCATCACAGACCCCCTATCACAGGATGCCCCCCCCCCCCCCCATCACAAACTGGTCCTGACCCATAACAGACCCCCTATAACAGACTGACCCCCCCAAATCACAGACTGACCCCCCCAAATCACAAACTGGTCCTGACCCATCACAGACCCCCTATCACAGGATGACCCCCCATCACAAACTGGTCCTGACCCATAACAGACCCCCTATAACAGACTGACCCCCAAATCACAGACTGACCCCCCAAATCACAAACTGGTCCCGACCCATCACAGACCCCCTATCACAGGATGACCCCCCCCCCCCCCATCACAAACTGGTCCTGACCCATAACAGACCCCCTATAACAGACTGACCCCCCCAAATCACAAACTGGTCCTGACCCATCACAGACCCCCTATCACAGGATGACCCCCCCCATCACAAACTGGTCCTGACCCATAACAGACCCCCTATAACAGACTGACCCCCCCAAATCACAAACTGGTCCTGACCCATCACAGACCCCCTATCACAGGATGACCCCCCCATCACAAACTGGTCCTGACCCATAACAGACCCCCTATAACAGACTGACCCCCCCAAATCACAAACTGGTCCTGACCCATCACAGACCCCCTATCACAGGATGACCCCCCCATCACAAACTGGTCCTGACACATCAGACTCCCCATCGCAGACGTCCACTGTCCTGTCCTACATTGCATTGCATTGCACTCCCCCCTCCCCACAGAACCCTACCTTAATCACACAGGAAATGAAGCATGGCCGCTCTGGACAATGGGCGGGACTTTCCCCATTAAAAGTGAGTGATTTATTGCTGGGACCGCCCCCGCAGCCTTGCAACCAATCACCCACTTTTTAACTTAAAAAGTCCCGCCCTTTGTCCAGAGCAGTCGCGCTTCGTGTCCTGTGTGATTAAGTCACTCACAGGCAGTGTGGGGAGGGGGGAGTACAGCGAGGGGGGAGTGAAACAATGTTAGAGGCACGGACCTGCCGCGCCTGCCATGCTGTGTATAGAGCGGCATCCGCAGAGGCAGGCAGGCGGGCGAGCGAACTAGCCGGTGACAGAGGACACACAGGAAACTACTTGGCGGGGCTGCGGTCCGGATAGAATGGCCACTGGGGCCGGAACCGGACCGCGGTCCGCCATTTAGTGATGCCCGCTCTAGAGTTTATACACATCTTAAAGCGGTGTTCCACCCAAAAGTGGAACTTCCGGATAATCCACTCCTCGCCCCCTTACATGCCACATTTGGCATGTAATTTTTTTTGGGGGGGGTGGGGGCTTCAGGAGGAGTGGGACTTCCTGTCCCACTTCCTCCTTCCGCCGAGGGGCTGCAAAGGCGAATAGTCTAATCGCCTTTTGGAAGCCCCTCCTGTAGGCGATCGCCTGGAACACATGACAGGTCCCAGGGGATCGCCTGTCCAATCAGATGGCGCAGCGCCACTCGCGCATGCGCAGTGCGTGCCCGGCCGTAAAGCTGTCACGGCCGGGTGCCCACAGTTAGGATGGAGACGCCGGCGGAGAGGGGGGGAGAGGAGCGGAGCTCCGTGCAACGTGGCGCTGGACGGCAGAGCAGGTAAGTATGTTTATTAAAAGCCAGCAGCTACACTTTTTGTAGCTGCTGACTTTTACTAAACATAAAAAATGAGTGGAACACCCCTTTAATACAAGAACGGATTTTTCTAGCTTTGGAATGCGCAGCTTGGCATTGCATGCCATTATTAAAGGGGTTGTAAACCCTCAAGGTTTTTCACCTTAATGGATTCTATCCATTAAAGGAACACTAAAGGTTCGTTTTTTATTAGATCAATTGATTGCTGTAAGCTAGAGCATTTAAATATCACTTGCCTCGGTTTTCCTTTTGACCTCCAAAATACAGTAATCCAGGTTTGAAAATGCCATTTCCTGTCTCTCCTCTTCTTGCTTTCCACCAGCATCTGAGCCCTTTTGCATGGTGGAAAGCAGAATGTGCTCACCCCCTCCCTATGACTACAGCCCTGCGTGAAGATGCTCTCTTATCCCTCACAGGCATGGAGGCTAAGCCTAATGGGAACTGTATTTCCCATTAGGCCGTGATGTAGCAAGAATGAATGCGCACGGCAAACCAGGAAGTCAGTGAGAATAATGATTCAGGAGTGACGGAGGTGAATAAAACAGCTCGATTTCAACAGGTATCAAACTAGTTATAGTGCAAAACATTACTTTTTACTTTATCAGCTACTGTCAGACTTTAATTTAAGAGGAAAATATTTTTGTCTTTACAACCCCTTTAAGATGAAAACCCTCCTGTGATACAGCAACCCCCAGAACCCCCCTTTTACTTACCTAAAGGGGCAAGTCTTTCCAGCAACGGGACGAGCACACCAGCTCCAGCCAGTGTCTCGGGTGCTGATTGGACAGATTGACAGCAGCGCAGCTACTGGCTCCCACTGCTGTCAATCAAATCCAATGATGTGGGGAGCCAGAGGGCAGGGCCAAGTCCTGCTGTCTGTGTTAATAGACGCAGCAGAAAGACACAGGAGGGCGCCCGCACGAGTTGCCTGAGGGAGAGCAGCTCTCCAACAGAACACTTAAGAAGAAGAGGAGCGCCACTGAGGGACCCCAGAAGAGGAGGATCGGGGCCACTGCACAGAGGAGGAAAGTATGACTTTTTTTTTTTTTAACAAAGCTTTAAATATCCTTTAAGCTCTACCAAAACACCCAGATCCTTTGCTACCATTGATTCCCCCAGTTATACTCCCCCTAGCATGTATGATGCATGCATATTCTTGGCCCCCAAGTGCATAATTTTACATTTTTCAACATTAAACCTCATCCCAATTACATAGTGAATTGGGGTTGGCTTGTAAGTTGGAGACATCCTGTAAGGATGTTATTCCACTGCATCGTTTGGTGTCATCTGCAAAGACTGAAAGGTTTTCGACCCAATATCATTTATAAATATATTAAAAAGTAAGGGTCCCAGCACTGAACCTTGGGGTACACCACTGATAACCTTAGACCAGAGTATGAATCATAAACTACTACTCTAAATTCTGTCTTTTAGACAGTTTTGTAAACATTTACAAACTGATATTTTCAAGCCTGTAGACTTTACCTTACACATGAGCCGTGTGTGGGGAACGGTGTCATACGTTTTTGCAAAATCCAAGTATACCACGTCCACCTGAATAAATGAGTGATGAGCGCAAAATGCCCTGGACACTATAAGTCAGTAACACTGATAAATGTGTAAACAAGCAAGTGCAAAACGTGCAAAAATAGTGGTCAATTAATAAAGCATATGATAATAAATCAAGCATATAATGATGTAACCACTTGAATGGTGAACCTAAACACTAGAACCTAAACACTAGAACCTAAAAAGTGACCCTATTCACAAAAGTGAAAGTGAGCCAATATAAATAAATCCACAATGTCCAAAAAAATATGTAAAAAAGTTCCATCCACAAAGAGCTGTCAAAGGAGGTAGATAATAAGATGATAGGTCTTCAAAACCGCTGAGCTCACAGAGCGCTTACCTCCCTGATGTGGGAAAACTGCTATGAACAGGTCCTCAAATCGATTGTATGGAGACTGAAGCATCCTCTCTGCTGGATGCACAGCGCTGGTCTTCAGAAATATGGAGACTCGCCCAGGAAAGAGGATGAAGTATCACAAAAGAAGGGCAGAAGAAAAGAGGACTCCCATCGTGAAGCAAGTCAAAGTATATGAAGATTTAATAAAGACTAAAATATGCTTACAAGCATAAAATCAAACACCGCTGGAATACAAACACTTCCGGTCGGACAGGTACGAGCTAGACGTGACCGGAAGTGACGCGGAGCCCCGTCCGTCCGGAAGTGTTTGTATTCCAGCGTTGTTTGATTTTATGCTTGTAAGCATATTTTAGTCTTTATTAAATCTTCATATACTTTGACTTGCTTCACGATGGGAGTCCTCTTTTCTTCTGCCCTTCTTTTGTGATACTTCATTCTCTTTCCTGGGCGAGTCTCCATATTTCTGAAGACCAGCGCTGTGCATCCAGCAGAGAGGATGCTTCAGTCTCCATACAATCGATTTGAGGACCTGTTCATAGCAGTTTTCCCACATCAGGGAGGTAAGCGCTCTGTGAGCTCAGCGGTTTTGAAGACCTATCATCTTATTATCTACCTCCTTTGACAGCTCTTTGTGGATGGAACTTTTTTACATATTTTTTTGGACATTGTGGATTTATTTATATTAGCTCACTTTCACTTTTGTGAATAGGGTCACTTTTTAGGTTCTAGTGTTTAGGTTTACCATTCAAGTGGTGGTTACATCATTATATGCTTGATTTATTATCAAATGCTTTATTAATGGACCACTATTTTTGCACATTTATCAGTGTTACTGACTTACAGTGTCCAGGGCATTTTGCACTCATCACTCATTTATTCAGACCACTTGTTTTGTCGTTGGCACAATTTAGATTTGAGCAGCAGTTTGTTTGATTGCACTTTTATATTTATTTATTTATATACATTGTTCAGTATTTCACTTCTGGCTAGCGCTTTAGATCCCACTATTTTTGTATCCAAGGTTTTACTGGCCTCTTCATAAAAATAAAATCAGGTTTGACAACTTCTGTCTTTTATGAATGCATGCTGTCTGTTGCCTAAAATATTTTTTTTCAGCAAGAACTCATCTATGTTGTCTTTTATTAAATTCTCCAGCATCTTCCAGATTATAGAAGTTAAACCAACAGGTCTATAGTTACTTGGAAAATACTTTGATCTCTTTTTAAATATAGGCACCACATTGGCACTGCGCCAATCCAGTGGTACTATTCCCATCATTAATGAGCCCCTAAAAATAAAATAGAAACAATGGCTTTAAAATGACAGGGCTCAATTCTTTTAGGATCTGTGGGTGGATGCCATCAGGCCCAGGTGCTTTATCCACCTTTATTCTGTCTAAATAGTTCTGGACCATTTCAATTTGGAGCCATTGTGGAATCATTTGGGGCCATGTCACTACCACCCCCATTATGGACACAAGCTCCCCCATGGGCATCCTTTGTATACAGAGCTGAAGAAAGTATTTATTACATTTTCCCTTCTCTTTGTTCCCAGTCACCCACTCGATTATTTTGTAAAGGGATCGCCCGTGAGGGATCAGGAAGGATTTTTTTCCCCTGTCACTGCAGATTGGCATAGCACGGCTAAGGGTTTTTTCGCCTTTGTCTGGATCAACCAGGGAGGATTGGTTTAGCAGGTGGGGAACCCGCTTGAAAAATCTTCCTTCCCTTTATCATTGAATACCTCCCCGATCAATATCACCTTCCCCTGACATTTTCTGCAATTATGTCTAATCTGACATACTCTGCAGAAATCATTTGGGGTCTAAAGCCATTCACCTCAATATTACCAGCCGTCACCAAAAAATCTAAGGAATGAGCAACTGTTAAGATTCAATCGACGATCGACAGTCAAAAATTACACGCATTCACCCCAACTGAAGCACATATCATGCGCTTTGGTCAATTCAAGATCGGCAGTAAAACACCGACAAGAAATCCATGATTTCATCCTACAAAACCATTTAGATTGCCTCTTTATCACAGAATGCTGGCTTACAGCGAACTGTAACACCATTCTAGGAGAACTAGTGCCAGAGAATTATCACATTCTAACATAAAACAGAGTAGGGCAAAGAGGAGGAGGCCTGGCGGTGAGCCACAAGACTCACCTCTCGATCACTAAACCAGACCTTCAAAACTAACTTCCAATTATGGAAACCCTCACTCTGCAACTACAAACAAATCCCCAGGACACCGTCCACATACTACAGTGCTATAGACCACCGGGTCCAAAAATGCACCTGCTCATGTCATTGACAGAGTTCATGTCCACCTAAACACCAAACACCTTCTGCTGCTCGGGATTTCAACCTCTGGGCCAACTCCTCACAAGACCCCGTCGCCGACGCCTGCATTGACCACTTGGAAGGATTAGGTCTGCAGCAACTAGTTTGTGGGCCCACTCATGCTTCAGGTCACACGCTCGATCTTATTTTCAGACAAGATCTAGAAATCAATATTCTGGAAAATGAGCCGCAACCATGGACAGATCACCATGCCATTAAATTCACAATGACTAAAAATGTCCCCATAGAAAAAAAAAAAAAACATTAAAACCGGTGACAACACACTGGACTAGATCTCAGAAGAAGCTCTATTCAGAACTCTTCAAAACTACATTAGGGAACAAAATAAAAACAATCCAACTACATCAAACAGCCACAGAAACTCCCGATGCCATCAACAAGGCTCTACCAGAGTCAGCTGACTTAGTAGCACCAAAACGCACAACGTGCATCCGGAAAAACAACTCCAGCTGGTTTAACAACCAGCTGTCATTGCTAAAGCAAGAGCGCAGAAGAGCTGAAGCAGCTTGGAAAATAAGCTTTTCAGAGGAAAACACCATCTATAAGATCATAACAAAAAAATACCATAAAGAAATCTTCATTGCCCAAAAAAATAATTTTTCCAATATTATCACCAATGCCCTAAACCGCCCCCGCGAACTCTTCAATCTAGTCACCAAGACCATGAACCCAGTCTAGAAGCCCCTAATTCTGATTCACAAGAATTCTGCAACGAATTCATCAATAAAATTGAAAAAAATCCGTGAAAGTATTCAGCAAAATAGAACCCCCATCAACTCCCCTCTAAATCGCAAACCTAATACCCACATAAATCCGCCGCAATCATCCAATTTCACTCTAAAACCCATTTCCATAGATGCCACTAAAAATATCATCGGTACTCTGCGAAACCGCACAGCGCCCAATGATATTATCCCCACCAAACTGCTGAAAGAATGTGCCAATATTTTGGCACCAGCTATCATGCAGCTCATAAACCAGTCATTCAAGGAGGGCATGGTGCCTTCCTTGCTGAAACAAGGTATAATCAAACCTATTCTAAAAAAAAAACACCCTTGACCCTAAAGGCCCCAACCACGTCAACCAATAACAAATCTAAATGTCTTCTCCAAGCTAATGAAGAAAGAAGTTGTACAACAGCTACAACATCATTTAGACACCCATAAATTACTTGATCTATTCCAGTCCAGTTTCTGTCCTGGTCACAGGACAGAAACAGCACTGCTCAAAATATGGGATGACGCTCTTGAGGCCGCAGACGAAGGAGAATCTTGTCTTCTAGTACTGTTGGACCTAAGCGCAGCTTTTGATACGGTAGACCACGATTTATTTCTGACCCGGCTAGATGAAGTAGCCAAAGTTGCAGAATGTGATTTATCTTGGTTCTCCTCCTTCTTGGAAAACCGATCACAAAGTGAAATTGGGCCATTTCACTTCTGAAAAACACAGTGTCTTGCGGAGTCCCTCAGGGATCCCCTCTATCGCCTGTTCTGTTCAATATCTATCTTCGCCCTCTTTTTGAAATCATCAGTAACCAGGAGCTACTGTACCACTCTTATGCAGATGACACACAACTGTATTTTCGCATCTGTAACAAAAAGGATCATTATCTCGGACTAGAGAAATGCCTTTCCTTGATAGAAAATTGGATGACTAAGAGTCATCTTAAACTCAATGGCTCAAAAACAGAACTTCTCCCGATTCAGGCCAATCAAAAGAATCATCCCGCAACAACATGGACACAACCGCCCATTCTGGGTCAACCCATCACCCCTAGCACCAAAGTCAAAAGTCTCGGAGTCTTCTTTGACACCCACATGACAATTGATGCACAAATAGGGTCAGCGGATCGCATCATCTGCTGTGCCTACTACGCAGACTCATTCCCGTTATCCCAAAAGACATAGCTGTCGTGGTGGGAACAATGATCAACTCCAGACTGGACTATGCAAATGCCCTCTATCTTGGACTCCCAAAGTACCAAATCACTCTTCTGCAAGTCGTTCAAAATACGGCCGCTAGACTCGTGACTGGGAAAAAAACATGGGAATCAATCTCACCTTCACTGAGATCCCTTCATTGGTTGCCAGTAAAAGATAGAATCACTTTCAAGGCTCTCTAAGGCATAAGTGTATTCTGGGAAATGCCCCCCAATATCTATGTGAAAAACTAAAAGCTCACAACATCAATCGCGTCCTGCGATCCACCAACCAAAATCTACTCCTGATTCCCAAAGCCAGATACAAGTCAAAAGGAGAACGAAGATTTGCGGTCCAAGGACCCAGACTATGGAACGCTCTACCAACCAGAATTCAGGTGGAGGTAAACCACTTGGCCTTCAGGAGAAAGATCAAAACCCATCTCTTCTGAGGGCCCAGGGAATGGACACCAAGCGCCCAGAGGCGATTCAGTTTGCATGTGTTGCGCTATATAAGTTGTTCACTCACTCTTTTAGAATGACTGAATTAAAATTTAGTGTCCCTTTAAAGTGCTTATTGACCCTGTCCTCCCTCCTTATGTAGGGGGGTGACCGCCATCACCCACTGTTACACAGGAATACCAATGGATCCATGAATTACAAACATTGCCTCCTAAAAGCCTTGATAAGCTTAGCCATTAATTGCCTTTTATGATCTTTTGGAACTTCTGGTGCTTTTGGCACCCTGATTTAGGGAAAAATTTAGGGAAACATTTTGGGCAGGACAGTTGTTGGTATACACTCATGGGCCACTTTATTAGTTACACCTTGCTAGTACCAGAATGGACCCCCTTTGCCTTCAGAACTGCCTTAAACTCTTTGTGGCATAGATTCATCTAGGTGTTGGAAACATTCCTCAAAATTTTGGTCCATATTGACATAGCATCATGCAGTTGCTGCAGATTTGCAGACTGCACAGCCATGATGCAAATGTCCTGTTTCACCACATTCCAAAGGTGCTTTACTGGATTGAGATCTGGTGACTCTGGAGGCCATTGGAGTACAGTGAACACATTGTCATGTTCAAGAAACCAGTTTGAAATAATTTGAGCTTCGTGACATGGTGCATTATCCTGCTGGAAATAGCCATCAGAAGATGGGTACACTGTAGTCCTAAAGTGATGGTCAGCAACAATACTCAGGTAGGCTGTTGAATTTAAACAATGTTCAACTGGTACTGAGGGGCCCAATGTGTGCCAAGAAAACATCCACCACACCATTACACCACCACCAGCCTGAACCATTGATACAAGGCAGGATGGATCCATGCTTTTAGGTTTATGCCGAATTCTGACCCTACCATCTTAATGTCGCAGCTTAAAAATCGAGACTCATCAGACCAGGCAACATTTCTCAAATCTTCTATTGTCCCATTTTGGTGAGCCTGTGAGAATTGTAGCTTTAGTTTTCTGTTGTTAGCCGACAGGAGTAGCACCCGGTGTGGTCTTCTGCTACTGTAGCCCATCTGCCTAAAGGCTCTATGTATTGTGTGGTCAGAGATAGTATTCTGCTTTCCTTACATACAGTGAGGTTGAAAAAAAACGTTCAACCTGTGTGTGTGTTCACTTTTTTTTAATGTTATTACATTGTATATTACATGTATAAAAAAGGTATATAAGGTTCATATTACATGTATATCAGGTGCCCATCTAATAGTTTTTTTTTAATTATCGATGCTCCCCGCTGAAACCACTGCTTGTGGAAGAGAAATCTACATCCTTGCCGCTCTACCAGTAAACAATCCCCTACGCAGTTTGAGATTAAACTGCTTCTCTTCTAATTTTAGTGAATGGCCGCGTGTCTTTTTAAATTTCCCTGCGCAGAAATATTTTATCCCTACTGTGGGGTCACCAGTACAGTATTTGTACATTGGCTGTAACGAGTGGTTATTTTAGTTACTGTTGCCTTTCTATCATCTCAAACCAATCTGCCCATTCTTCTTTGACCACTGAGATCAACAAGCATTTTCATCCACACAACAGCCGCTTACTGGATATTTTCTCTTTTCTGACCAATCTCTGTAAGACCTAGAGATGATTGTGCGTGAAAATCCCAGATGTTTTTGAAATACTCATACCAGCCTGTCTGGCACCAACAACCATGCCACGTTCAAAGTCACTTAAATCCCTTTTCTTCCCTATTCTGATGCTCAGTTTTAACTTCAGCAAGTCCCCTTCACCGCGTTTAGATGCCTAAATGCATTGAGTTTCTGCCATGAGATTGGCTGATTAGCAATTTGTGTTACCAAGCAATTGAACAGTTGTACCTAATAAAGTTGGCCGGTGAGTGTATATGTTCCTTGACTGGGTATACAGTTGATGGTGTGCGTTACTTGTGTGTTCTGGCCCCGATCTCCTTGGCGACCTCCTTCATTTACAGATGGCTTTTTGTTACTTTTGCCATTTATGTACCATGCTTGATTCATTCTCCTGTGTGGTGAGATATATCTCACTTTTATGGTTTCTAGGTGAGCAGATGTCTGATATTACATACAGTAGGTCTGCAAGTCTGATACTATATGTAAATTTCTTAGTGGGGAGTACCCTCCTCCTGTTACCAAATTTTTACAATGGTCTATGACACCGATTTTTTTGTTTATACACCTGACCTCACAAATGCACTTCTGGAAGAATGGTCAAACATTCCCATAACACACAAACAATTTTTCATCCCCCGTCCTCCCCTAGAGCCCCTGCACATGTCCATCTACATTACAATACAGTGTAGCCATGGTAGGGCCTGCCCCATTATATTATATATATATATATATATATATATATATATATATATATATATATATATATATATACATATATATACATATACACATATACATACATATACATACATACACATACATACATACACACACACATACATACATACATACACATATACACATATATACACACACACACACACACACACACACACACATACACACACACATACATACACAAATATAATGCACATATAAACACTGTTTTTATAAACAGTTTGAGTCAACAGTTGATCTGCCATGAGCATTAAAGTACTCACCATTTCACAATCCAAAGCATATACTCCAGGGCTCTCAGAATCATTCAACTTGTCAAAGGTCTTCACAAATCCATCCAGATTTTCCTTACGACCATCTTGCACATGTTGCTGAGGAAAAATCAGAATACATAAGCATGAATTACCTGAAGCCACAAAATCACAGATATTTATAGATAACCAAAAAAAAAAAAATGTAATCTTAAATTATTTTTGGCAAAGAGATACAAAGAAAACAGTTGGTATAATCAATATAAAAACAAAAAAGTACAGCGCTCAGTGAATCAAAACAGCCAATATACGATTAAGAAATATTGGTATGTTATACAATGACAGCCAATATGTGATTGAGAAATATTGGTATAAAAAACCGTGACATATATGAAAAGTAAAAAAAGTAAAAAAAAAGAAGTATAAAAAGGTCCATAAGCGTGATCCACATTAAACTGAATGGATGAGAAGAAATTTCATGGAGTGCTTGTGAATGTTTTTAGGCAAGATGAAAATCCTCCACTGGAAAGAACACCCAATTTAGTGAGAATATAGGGCCAGATTCACAAAAAGGGATACGCCGTCGTATCCCTGTTTCTATCTATGCGACTGATTCATAGAATCAGTTACGCATAGATATCCCCAAGATCCGACAGGTGTATTAGTTTTACACTGTCGGATCTTAGGATGCAGTACCGCGGCCGCCGCTGGGGGGAGTTCGCGTCGTAAACCAGCGTCGGGTATGCAAATTAGCAGTTACGGCGATCCACGAAACTTTTTCCCGTCGTTACGTCGCCGCAAGTGTTAGTTTGCCGTCGCAAAGATAGGGCACCTTTTACAAAGTGTAAAATTACTACACCATGTAAAAGTATACCCGTCTTTCCCGCGTCGCTTTTGATTATTTTTTTATTTTTTTTTTTTTTAATTTCCGGCGCAAATCTTTTTTTCACATCGCAATTCACAAAACGTCGGCGCGTCGCAATTTCGCGCAAAGCACGTCGGGAAATTTGCATCGGGAGCATGCGCAGTACGTCCGGCGCGGGAGCGCGCCTAATTTAAATGGTACCCGCCCCATTTGAATTGGCCCGCCTTGCGCCGGACGGATTTAGGATACACCGCCGCAAATTTCCAGGTAAGTGCTTTGTGGATCGGGCACTTAGACAGAAAATTTGCGGCGGTGTAACCTAAATCGGTTACGTTACGCTGCGCCCAGGCTACGTGAATCTGGCCCTAAATCTCCTTACCAGATGGATAGACCGTAATTGCAGCGATCTCATAAGGCCCAGGGATGTTTAGAGTCTTCCCAATAGGACGATCTCTGAGTATGGAAAATGCAGGGAACAATTCCAAATAGTATACGCCGTTATATGAATATGCACATATAACACCGTTGCGTATGCACATATAACACCGTTGCATGTCTCCGTACGGTGCGTGATGACTTCACTTAGCTAGGCCACAAACTTTTCATATATGTCACAGTTTTTTATACCAATATTTCTCATTCACATATTGTCTGTCATTGTTTAACATACCAATATTCTTCTTTATATCAATATTTCTCAATCACATATTGGCTGTCATTGTATAATATACCAATATTTCTTAATCGTATATTGGCTGTTTTGGTTCACTGAGCGCTGTACTTTTTTGTTTTTATATTGTCTTATTTACTTTGGTATCTCAATAGTACTGGCAGCTTTTCATACACTAACGTGTGTTCACTTATTTTGCTAGCGCAGTGTTTTTTTCCTTCCTCTTGTAGGAAAGAAAACTTTTTTCACAGTTGGTATAATCAAACTCCGGCTTGCTTGAATGCCCACTGTTTCACACAGATAAACAGAATGCTTGTATTTTAACATGGTCCTTGAAAACCTAGACTGGCCATACTCGCAGATTTTTTTTTCTTCCATCTAAGCTAAAATGGTGGAGAAGGACTATATCTTCCGCTGTGGATGTTGCTGGCTGTCAGAATAACCAAACAGTGCCTGCATCTGTTTGAACTGACAATTTTTTATCTATTTTTTATATATAAATCGAACAATGTCAAGCATGTGGATACCAACAGGGCCACCCACAGACCACCAAATTCACTCCATGTAAGGCCAGGTCAAGCCTTCAAAAGAAAGTTATCACATTTTAACATCTTAGGCCCCTATGGGGGGATCGGATGAACACAGACCGTCTGTCCGTGTTCACCCGATCCGATAGACGGTTTTTCCTCCGTCACACTTTGGCGGATCGGAGCGGGTCGGATGTCAGCGGGTATGTCACCGCCGACATCCGCGGCTCCATAGAGGAGCACGGAGCGCCCGTTCAGGTCCGCCAAAAAAACTGGCAGGCGAACCTGAACGGGCCGCCCATGTGAAAGAGCCCCTATGGCATGCAAGTTTGTAAACTCTTAGAACTCAAAACTAGACTTTTGCATGCATTCATGTCACTTCTAACTTGAAAACTACTGCCTTTGCCTCTCTTTTTATTTTTAGTTCCTTGTCTTAGGTTTTCTATCCTCACAAAATGTACAGTACTTTAGCACATGGGTGCTTGTTCTGTTTTGCTTTGCCTTGTTGACATTCAGCCAATTCCCATTTAAAGGGCTCAGTTTATCATTCATTTCCCTTTATTCTACATTAATAACCCACATTAGCAATTATTTTAGAGACCAGAAGGATGTGGATGGCTAGTAACAGCAAAGCAAATACTCTTGCGCACAAGTGTGTTAACCGGATGATCTAAAATTCAGGGTGGATAATGTCTCAGGCCTGGCTGCTCTCCAGGATAGGGGTATCCTAGCAGTCAAAGAAGAGAATGGAAAAAAGACGGCGCACCAGCCTTGTGCATTATCCTTCGATATATTAAAATGAAGAAATATTAAAAACTACTTGCAAGCATAAAAAAGGAACCGCAATCCGTCTACTAAAAGCAGTCTCTAGATCACGAAAGAGGACACGTGAACCACTGCTGGCATAGCAAAAGGTAACCTTCTTCCAGAGATGTTGATGGCTTCCCGACTACCTCTGATTGTCCATAATCCCCTTATTACAACTAATTAAATGTGCAGTTTGAGCAACTATAAACATACCTACAAAGAAGCATTTGTGATGATTTTTTTAATGCAAACAATGCTGCTTGTAGTGGATGCATCAAATAAAATAAATGTTGCTAGGTAAAGAGATTATATAATTGTTCCCTCAAACTGATTTCTGAAGGCAGCATCAAACAGCCTCCCAGAGTATCTAATTTTTCACAGCAGGTTAGGCCGTTGCCAGGGGTGTTCTGGTTATACTTTTCATTCCCAAATATGTATGTTAATTGAATACGTTGTTACGCATTTTTTTTCCATTGCAGTATTCCTCAATTACAGCCAAAATAAAATAAAAATTGAAGAACTGGCATATAACATAGCAGGATGAGAACTCAAAATACAAATATGAATATAAAGAAATATCAAATGTCACGATTTTGAAAATTCCAAAAAAAAAAAAAGAAAAGATTGGTTATAAGCGAGTGAGAGAAAAAGGAGTCAGACTCGGAGATAATTTTTAAATGGGTAGGTTTTAGTTTTTGCCCATAGATGATAAAGTAATTTGATTTGTGAGGTGGTCTCTCGCGCTACTGTGATAATATAGTGAATGATTAAACAGAATAAAATCTCAAAGCAGCAATACCTAAAACGTGTTTACTGTGCACAAATAGGTAGATTCACAAAGAGTTAGGCCGGCTTATCTACACATAAGCCGACCTAACTCTGAATCTAAGCTGACCTATGTTTAAGTGTATTCTCTAACAGAGATACACTTAAACATATCTAAGATTGCAATGTTTTGGCTTAACGCTAGGTGGCGCTTCCATTGCGGCCGGCGTAGATTATGTAAATGAGCATTTACAACGATTCCCGAACGAACGCGAGCCCGCCGCAGTCGATAAACGTCGTTTCCGTAAGGCCTTAGGCCTATGAGGTGGAATAACAATGTTAAAGTATGGCCGCCGTTCCCGCCGCGAGGTTCGAATTTTTTACGTCGTTTGCGCAAGTTGTCCGCGAATCGTGAGTTACGTCGTTTACGTCCGCGTCGAAATCAATAGGCCCGTAAGGCCTACTTAGCCGCAATGCGCACTGGGAAATGTAGTCGCCCGGGGCATGCGCAGTGTCAAAAAACGTGAGTTCAAGCCACATTTCCATACAACACGCCCGCCTCCAAGTCATTTGAATTAGGCACCCTTACGCCCGCTCGTTTTAGGCTACACCGCCGTAGATTAGCAGGTAAGTGGTTTGAGAATCACTACTAGCCTAACTAATTTACGGCGATGTAGCCTAAAAAGGCTAGGCTGCCCTAAAGTTAGGCCAATCTACGTGAATCTACCTAATAAAGTATAAAAATTGGTAAAGTGATATCGTGCTTAAAGCGGAGCTCCACCCTAAAATGGAACTCACGCTGATCGGAACCCGCCCCCCCTCCGGTGTCACATTTGACACCTTTCAGGGGGGAGGGGGGTGCAGATACCTGTCTAAAGACAGGTATTTCCACCCACTTCCGGCCACACGTCACTGCAAAAGACGGGTTTTTCCTGACTTCCCGTCTGTCCCTCGTTGTGTGCTGGGAACACTCGGCTCCCAGCACACAGCGTGTGAGCCAATCGGCGGGCGCAGCGCGACTCGCGCATGCGCCGTAGGGAACCGGGTAGTGAAGCCGGAGCACTTCACTTCCTGGTTCCCTCACAGAGGATGGCGGGGGGAGCAGCAGAGAGACGAGCGATCGCTCGTCCTCTGCTGCGGACGGCGCTGGACTCCAGGACAGTTAAGTGTCCTAATATTAAAAGTCAGCAGCTGCAGTATTTGTAGCTGCTGGCTTTTAATATTTTTTTTTACTGGCACATCCGCTTTAAGTCAGGTAAAATAATTTACATACAAAATATCATCATAAATTGCCAGGTAAAATGTGAAAATTGGTACTAGTGACAATCAACAATCAAAAGTGCTTCTAAGGAGAGCTAAACATGATTATAATGTGGTAACTTGAGATAATAAATGAATAAATAAATAAATCAATAAACATAAAAATGAATAAATATAAATAAATAAATAAATAAATATAGTAGCCACAGTCTATCAACGTGAGTGTGCAATAGAATCAACTCAAAGTGCATGTACAGTCCTCTTAAAGCGGTTGTATACCTGCGATGATTTTTTTTCCCCCCCATCTGAAAGGCAAAAGCCATAATGAGCTAGTATGCACCGCATATTAGCTTATTATGAAATACTTACCTCGGAACGAGGTGAAGAGAACTTACCTGGTCCACGCCGAGCGAGATGTCATCTTGCTTCGGCGTGTCTTCCAGGTATCGCCGCTCCAGCGCTGTGATTGGCTGGAGTGGCAAAGTCGTCACTCCCCCGCATGCACGGGAGACTTCAATCCGGCGGCTGCCGGCCCTTTAGCCGAGGATCCCCGCTGCGCATGCGCCGCTGCAATCAGAGGCGCATTGCGAGTGGAATATCTCCTAAACCGTACAGGTTTAGGAGATATTATTATACCTACAGGTAAGCCTTATTATAGGCTTACCTGTAGGTAAAAGTAAAAAAAACGCCTATACAACCACTTTAAAGTGTAAAATACTACATAAATATCTGTCCCAGAGGTGCACTGTAGACTAGTGGTAGCCTTGGAGTCCATATAGTATAAAACACTCAGGTGGGTGCTATAAACGTTGCAGATAAAAATAGAAAAAAATCCTCCCACTGGTCTCCCAGAACTCTCACCTCCTCAAAATGGTAATAGGCCTGAAAGTATCTCTTATAGATCAGCCTCGAGCTCTGTTATCGGTCATCTCTTCTCTATGTCTTCCAAATCTGTGTGCAGTTATAGCTCCAGCCGATTTGTCTCTCCTGGATATGTCTATCTCTCCATAGTTATTAAACAGACCTCAGATAGAGAGCCACAATAATGGGGGGGGGGGGGGGAGAAGAGGCCTCAGATAGTGCAGTATCGTTAAAAACAAGTATTTTATTAAAAAACTACTAGGTGGTCTCTTACATGGGATAAAAGAGTGAAAGCAAAACAATGAAAACGGCGTTCTGGACGCCTTCTCACATGGGTTCCGGTCACTTCCGGTTTGCGTCTGCCTCGCGTGCCCTACGTCGTTACGTCACGCTCCTCGTGACTTCATCAGGGAAACCTGATTGATTGCTGAGGCAGTGTTTATATTGCGTATGGGCCGGAAGTCACGTGTCCGCCATTTTCTTGTGGTCCGTTCTAGTGTTATTGAAACCTTCATTTTGCGGTGGCTCAATTGTAGATCACGGCGGCCATTTTTTTTTAAGACTGGGCGAGATTAAAAAGACACTGATGTCTATGATACATGTATCATGCAGACAAATGTAGACGCTATAACTTTTGCGCAAACCAATCAAAAAACGCTTACTGCGATTTTTTTTACGAAAAATATGTAGAAGAATACGTATCGGCCTAAACTGAGGAAAATATATTTTTTTTATATATTTTTGGGGATATTTATTACAGCAAAAGGTAAATAATATTGGATTTTTTTTCCCCAAAATTGTCGCTCTATTTTTGTTTATAGCGCAAAAAATAAAAACCGCAGAGGTGGTCAAATACCACCAAAAGAAAGCTCTATTTGTGGGGGGAAAAAGGACTCCAATTTTGTTTGGGAGCCACGTCGCACGATCACGCAATTGTCAGTTAAAGCGACGCAGTGCCGAATCGCAAAAAGTGGCCCGGTCATTGACCAACAATATGGTCCAGGGCTGAAGTGGTTAAACCGTGGCTATACAACATACCAAAAGGCCAATTGATACAAATAAAAAAGGAGCTGTACGAAAGAAGAAGATTTCAACACACAGGCGGAACTGATTGGCAAAAGGTTCAAAGAGAAAGGATATGAGGAATCATGGATCAATAGACAAATATTAAACGTTCAAGAGATGGACAGAAATTACATACTCATAGATAGACCCAACATCGTCTACAAAAGGGCACCGACATTGAAAGAT
This sequence comes from Rana temporaria, assembly GCF_905171775.1. NCBI lineage: Eukaryota > Metazoa > Chordata > Amphibia > Anura > Ranidae > Rana > Rana temporaria. The sequence continues at coordinate 390,330,046 of NC_053489.1, forward strand.
AGGATAGTTAAATCAATAGTTGTCCCCCCACCTAAACCGAGTTACACATTTTTTTATGAAAAAGGGTTCCATCCCTGCCGCAACTGCTATGCTTCCTGACATGCTAAAACATTTCAGGGAAAGAGAAAAGACTTGTTTTGACCAGTGTTAGTGGAAACACACAATATACGGGATTTCATAGGATGCCATACGGAAACAGTAGTGTATGTACTACAGTGCAGTTGTAACCTGCAATATGTAGGTAGAACGAAAAGAGCACTTAAAATCAGAGTACAAGAACACTTACAAAATATAGTAAAGGGATTCCCCAAACACAATGTCTCGAGACACTTTGCCCAAAAACATAACCGGGATCCCACACAACTCCAATTTTGGGGCATAGAAAAATACAAAAGTTCTTGGAGAGGTAGCCATAAGATCAGAACAATCAGTCAAAAGGAATCCAGATGGATTCACACTTTAAGAACACTTAATCACACTTAAACACTTAATCCAGGAGGAATGAATGTGGAGTGTGACTTAAATTGTTTTTTGAGCATTTTTTTTATATCCACATTCATTCCCTATCACTAAACCAAATACACCCACCTGTCAGACAATATTATTTACGGAGCCCCTTGATATGCACTTCATCCACTAAGTGGACATTTAGCCCAGTTGTGGATTGTTATATTTGGACACACAAGGGAGACATCCACAGCTTAGCTACCTAGTCCCCGTGCTGATTTTAAGAACCATTGACTCACCAATTGGGTAGTTCTATTCTTTAACACTTTTTCCATTGCACATTTTATTATACATTTCATTTTTTCTATTAACCATTTCATATTGCACATTTATGGCATACTGTATGGTTTTAAATAATTTGACATATATGCATTTGAGTCTACTGGATCGTTTCCGGACACTCGTGGTTTGCGACAGCTGAGGATGTCATTCCGTATGTCATGTATATCATTCCAGATCGATATATATTTCCAGCCGATCATTTAACCTTTTGTTTTTAAATAGCCCATTTGTCTATTGTGGAGATGACTACTGTAGGGAGATGCCAGATTGTGGGACGGACTCCACACACTGATCCATCTCCTTATCATATTTTATTATTTCGACTTCTTTTATTTATTGTACTTAGACCTGAGTTGCAGTGTAAAATACAGGGGCCACTGCTTTATACATTTGTCTGCATTATACATGTATAATAGACATCAGCATCTTTTCAGCCCATTTTAATCTCACCCAGTCTTCAAAAAAATGGCCGCCGTGATCTGCAATTGAGCCACCGCAAAATAGAGGTTTCAATAACACTAGAACGGACCACAAGAAAATGGCAGACACGCGACTTCCGGCCCATACACAATATAAACACAGCCTCAGCAACCAATCAAGATGAAGTCACGAGGAGCGTGACGTAACGACGTAGGGCGCGCAAGGCTGACGCAAACCGGAAGTGACCGGAAACCCACGTGAGAAGGCGTCCAGAACGCCGTTTTCATTGTTTTGCTTTCACTCTTTTATCCTATGCAAGAGACCACCTAGTAGTTTTAATACAATACTTGTTTTTAACAATACTGCACTCGGAGGCCTCTTTTCTCCTCCCCCCCCCCATTATTGTGGCTCTATCTGAGGTCTGTTTAATAACTACGGAGAGATAGACATAGCCAGGAGAGACACAGATTTGGAAGACATAGAGAAGAGATGACAGATAACAGAGCTTGAGGCTGATCTATAAGAGATACTTTCAGGCCTATTACCATTTTGAGGAGGTGAGAGTTCTGGGAGGATTTTTTTCAATTTTTATCTGCAACGTTTATAGCACCCACCTGAGTGTTTTATACTATGTGGACTCCAAGGCTGCCATTAGTCTACAGTGCACCTCTGGGACAGATATTTATGTAGTATTTTACACTTTAAGGGGACTGTACATGCACTTTGAGTTGATTCTATTGCACGCTCACGTTGGACTGTGGCTACTATATTTATTTATATTTATTCATTTTTATGTTTATTGATTTATGTTTATTGATTTATTTATTCATTTATTATCTCGAGTTACCACATTATAATCATTTTTAGCTCTCCTTAGAAGCACTTTTGAGTGTTGATTGTCACTAGTACCAATTTTCACATTTACCTGGCAATTTATGATGATATTTTGTATGTAAATTATTTTACCTGACTTGAGCGCTATATAACTTTACCAATTTTTATAAAGTAATTAGATTAGCAGGACATACCCATAGTATAAATGCCTTATAACATTTAAAACAAAGTTAGCAGAGTAATTTGCAAGGAACAAGAGACGTATTTTATAGTTTATCCGAGGGCATAACAAAAATAAGTAAATAAAACACTAATAGCATTAACCATACAAAATGAGAGGGGTAAAGGAATTCCCCTCCTCCCCTGCATGGACATTGTATTCTGACAGCGGAACTCAAGTCCCTTCAGCAGATGAGAAATCAACTTCTGTCAAGGGGGGAAGCCCATGCACAGATCAAAAATGTTCCCATCCTAAGCCAGCTTTACTTTATAAAACTTTTAAAGCAATAACCAAACAGCAAAACCAAGCTTAAGGCTTATGAATATTCCCATTATACATGAAGATAAAAAAGACATTGTATAAAAATATTTTTTTTTAGATTCCTGCTTCACGTAGTAAAATGTAAAGTAATCCAACCTTGGCTACTTGGCATCCAGGTGATCCAACTCCACTAGAGCAGCAACTATACTGAGTTTCCCAACCTCCAGGTGCTACAGGAAAAAAGAATTCTTTATAAAAACACACATATTACTCAATATATAGATATATCCTGTACACACACACAAACCTACTAGTAATAGTTTTCATTCACTAAAGCAATATCATGCAGACAACTTTCCAAACATCACAACAAACTGGGAATTTCTAGACATAAATATAACCCTTATATCTTCTAGTGTTAATTTCATACATCATTCTTCATTGTAAAACAAGTTTTTATATTACTGCTTACACACACACAATCTTATATTAATGCATTTTCAGAACCCATTATTCTCACACACTGTTTGCAGATCACTCTGCCCCTTCATGATTCAGACGGCACCTCTCTGCCTTCTGAGACGACCCCAGTGATGAACACACTCCTCTTGGCGTATGGAGCATCCACTTTGCGTCACCGTATACTCTACCCCACAACGGCAGCATATTCGGCAGGAGGCTGTCAGAAATAAAAGAAAGTTAAAGTACTATTTTTAAAATACACTGTGCAATTATTGCAACAAATGCTGGAATTTTTGCCAAACTCATTTTAGAAAATGTAGTGCAGGAAAAATAAATTTATGTATATATTAATGAAACATTGCTTTTATTTTTTCACCTGTAATACAAAAGAACAAATCTATCCCATATGACTGTCCAGAACAAAAGCCACAATTACTCACCAGCTGGGCTTTTCTTTTCCTCTGTTGTAAAAACAACAGCTTTCCCAGGTTTCTCAGGGTGTGCCAAGGGATAGCCATGTTCATTCAACTGCTCAGGGGTCAGGATATAATTCTTCATCGATTTGTAGAGTGTTACGTCTATGTACAGGTAAGGGAATACAAAGATAAAATATTGTTTGTTTAACCAAGTCTCTTTCTGAGATTTGTTGTTTACGAAAAACATTTTTTTTTGCTAGAAAATTACTTAGAAAAATAACGTTTCTTGCTCATACATCACGGTACACAGAGCCTTAATTACATAATGGGTTATGTAGTCACCACAGGTGATTGGACACTGGCAAACCCAATTTGAATTGAGTTCCTCCCTTATTTAACCCCTCCCAAATGGAGAGTACCTCAGTTTTGTAGCAAAGCAATAAGTGTTCAACTCTGAAGAGGGGTGGGAGCTCTGTGTCCCGTGATGTATTTCCAGGAAAAGGATTTTACAGGCAAGCTGTATAAAAAATCCTATTGTCTTGCTCATACATTACGGGACACAGAGCCCAAGAAAAGGATTTTTACTGGTAATCTGTATAAAAAAAATCCTATTATGTTTGGGAATTCTAACACCCTAGAGAATAAAATGGCGGTCGTTGCAATACTTTATGTCACATCATATTTGCGCAGCGGTCTTACAAGCACAGTTTTTTGGGAAAATGTTTTACTTTTTTGAATTAAAAAATAAGACAACAGTAAAGTTAGCCTAGTTTTTTTAGGCAGTCTAGAGCTAGAATTATCGCTCTCACCCGACCGATCGCGGTGATACCCAACATGTGTGGTTTGAACACCATTTTCATATGCGTTCGCTGCCCACGTATGCGTTCGCTTCTGCACGCAAGCTTATCAGGACGAGGCACGTTTACATTTTTATTTATTTTTTCTTATTTTACCTTTTATTGTTAACACTGTTCTTTAAAAAAAAAAAAACAGATACGGATACAGGTGGGGGCCATCTTCCGTTCACTTGTCTCCATACCTGGCCACAGGAAGGACCCGATCGCCGCTGCCGACGGCTCCGGTAAGCGGCGGAGGGCACGAGAGAGCGGCCCTCTCCCGCCGCCGATAATGTGATCTCGCAGCGGATCCGCCACAGAGACCACCATTGTCGTAAACAGGACCGCCGCCTGAAGACGAGGCTACCCGTGTTATGGCAGCTAGCTGCTGCCATAACAGAGATATCTCTCTTCAAAGTGCCAATGTATATAGTCGTGCGGCGGTCTGGAAGTTGTTAAATTACTTGACCTGCAATTTGTAATCAAACAGGTGTATGCATAAAAAAATCCTGATCAAAACCAGCAATTTTAATTTATATTTAGAACCTTTGCCAGGTTATTTAAAGCGGAGGTTCACCCTAAAAAACATCTATGTACCATCCCATCCAGCATACTTGCGTCAGCTATAGTATGTTTTTTTTTGCGCTGTATTTACCGTTTAATCGTGCAGTTAGGTTTCAGACTCCCGCGGGTAGTAGGCGTTCCTATGAAGAGGGGAACACGATTGACGTTCGGCTATGACGCGTTCCGAAAATAGCCGGAGTAGGACTCGGCTCTTCACGGCGCCTGCGCACAGACTAGTCCTATTTCGGCTATTTTCGGAACGCGTGACGCGCCATAGCCGGACGTCAATCATGTTCCCCTCTTCATAGGAACGCCTATTTCCCCACCGGATTCTGAAACGAAACAGAGCGATTTAAAAAAAACAAAAAAAAAAACAAACATACTATAGCTGACGCAAGTATGCTGGATGGGATGGTACATAAAAAAAAAAAGTTTTAGGGTGAACCTCCGCTTTAATGTTATGTTTGGCCACTCTAGAGGGATTCCCCCTCACTTTAAGACTTAGTGTACACTTGCTGTTCCCACTGCCCTTGCGCAAAAGTTATAACGTCTACAAACTATGGGATAGTTTTATGGAATTTTTATTTATTTTTTATAGTAATGGTGGCGATTAGTGACTTATAGCAGGACTGCGACAAATCAGACACCAAGTAATACTTTTTTGGGGACCAGTTACATACAGGGATACAGTGATCAGTGCTAAAAAAAAAAAAAAAAAGCAGTCATTGTACTAATAACACTGGCAAGGAAGTGGTGATCATCAGGGGCAATCAAAGGGTTAAATGTATCCCTAGGGCAGGGATATGCAATTAGCGGACCTCTAGCTGTTGTAAAACTACAAGTCCAATCATGCCTCTGGATGTCATGCTTGTGGCTGTCAGTCTTGCAAAGCCTCATGGGACTTGTAGTTCTGCAACATCTGGAGGTCTGCTAATTGCATATCCCTGCCCTAGGGGGTGCTTTCTAACAGAGATGTGCTTCAACTGTAAGAGGACAGAGATCCATGTTTCTGTCTAGCAGAAGCACAAGATCGGTCTTCTCCTGTCACAGAATGGAGATCTGCCTTGTTTACATAGACAGACCTGCTGTTCTGTATGCCTTGGGAACGATCGGTGGGTGCCAGCAGACAGACATCAAGTTGAGTGCGCGCCACAGGCTCTAAAGGAAAAACGTACAGGTACGCGCTTAAGGGCTGCCCTGCTGCAGTATATGTACGTGGGGCAGTCCTTAAGTAGTTAAAAGGGTTGTAAAACCCTTGTGTTTTTTCACCTTAATGCATCCTATGCATTAGGTGAAAAAACACCTTGCTGTGAAAAGCCCTCCCCCAAGCCCCCGTTTTACTTACCTGAGCCCTGAATTTTCATGGGCGCGATCCCGCGTCGCGATCAATCAAACCCAATGACGGGGGCGGGGCCAAGGCCAGCATTCATGTCTATGGACACAAATGCTGGACTCGTGAGTGCGCCCGCATAGGGATCCCCCCGGGAGAGCCGATACGGGGAAGAGCCGCCGGGGGACCCCAAAAGTCAAGGATCAAGGCCACCCTGTGCAAAACAAGCTGCAAAGTGGAGGCAAGTATGATATGTTTGTCATTTAAAAATAAAATAAAAGAATTTGCCTTTACAACCACTTTAATCATACATCACAGGAAACAGAGAAGTTTACATGGGATGCTTCAAAGCAATGAAATGGAAGGGAGGGCATCACAGCAACAAGACTAACAAGACCCAAACAGAAAAGTGAAACTTAAGCTGTCTTCAAAACCTGGAGTCCGTAAAGGTAAAAAACATCAACCTGGTAGAACTTAGATTTACATGTGAAGGAAAGATCAGACAGCAGCTTTACAAATTTGAACAGAAGCTTGATGGTGAATGGCCCAGAACCTCACCCTTGACCCGATAAAGCTTGAGAAACAAGCTGACAAACTAACCTGGAAACAGTGCATTTAGAAGCAGCTTGACGTTTACAGGGTCCTTCAGGAAAAACAAACAGGGAATTAGACTGTCGAAACAAAGCTGTAAACCTCAGATAACTGAACAGCCTAAACTTTTGGATGCTTAGGAGTAGGACAAAAGAATGTCAACACAGTGCCCTGATTCACATGAAACAAAAGAAACACCTGAAGGAAATAAGAGGATAGAAGACCTCAATAGCACTTTTCCTAGGGAAGAACCAGGAAAGGGTTCTTGCAGGAAAACGCAGTCAACTCCAAGACCCTGTGAGCCGAGTTAATGGCCACCAAAAGACAAACTTACACTTAAAGAGGAAGTAAAGGCACAAAAAAAAACCCTGCAAGACAAAGGCATAATAAGCTAGCATAATAAGCCACCAGTCACGGCACGGCCTCTCGTTGGAACGGCACGATCGTCGTTACTCAAGTGCGCCTGCGCCATAGACACCGGCACCCGTGATTTTAGTAAATATCTCCTAAACCGTGGAGGTTTAGGAGAGATTTCAAGCACTACAGGTAGGCTTACCTGTAGGTTAAAGTGGTTGTAAGGGGTTTACAACCACTTTAAGCAGCGGCAAGGGAAGCTCTCAAAGTGGTTTAAAGGGAGAAGACTGCAAGAATGTCTAAGCAGGAATTAGAAAAGTGAAACCCTGAACAAAAGCTTTCACCAAGAAAGGAGACACAACAGGTCTCTGAAAAAGCATGGCCAAGGGTTTTGACAAGGATTTGTCAAATGATGCTATACAAAGCCAAAGTGAATCTGCCCCACAACACACCGTGTAATTTAACACAAATTAAATAATTCTTCCAGGAACTATGGGACACCTTTCCAGAGGTCAACTTTCCACCCTGAGAAGGGTAGTAAGCAGAGGTGGAAACAAACCCACATCTCTCAAGGCCTGGGCTTCAACAAGCCACGCTGCAAAGCCAGTGACTGTAAAGGAGGATTAAATATTGGACCCTGAAACAGCAGGTCAAGTCAATCTGGAGAAACCAAAGCAAAGAGGTCTAGGTTTGCATATCATGTTATTCCTTATGAGCTTAGTGTTAAGATCATCGGAATGTCCTCTATATTTATCATGTGTAACGGATTGAGGAAGAAGTTGAAGTGGATGGAAGGTACAGATTAGAGAAAACTGATCCCAGGAAATCACCAGTGCATGCACCGCAAAAGTAAGAGGATCCCTGGTGCCGAACACAAACTTGTCCTGTTTGTGGTTGAATTTGGATGTCAAGAGATACACAAATCGGCATTCTCCACAGCATATAAAATCTTTATGAAAAAGCTCCAAGAGAAAAGGTGTATCCCCCCTCCCGATACAGATGTTGACGACAGAAAATCCACCTGCCAGTTTTCTACGCTTCCTTCTGAGTAGGATAACTTCTTGTACCTCCTTGATGGTTGATGTATGCCAGCACAGTGGCATTGTCTGACTGCACCCTTAAAAGGGAGATTCTGAAGGCAGACAGAACAGTGCAAGAGAGCCAGCCAAAATTCCAGGATGTTGATCAACAACATCCGCTACCTCTGACGACCACGTTCCCTGAACCAAAAGGTTCTGCAGAACACCTCCCCAGCCTGATAGGCTTGTTCCCTACTTTCAGAACATGCATTGATTTCCACAATTTCAGAGCCACTCTAAGTCAGATGCATTGGCTACAGAGCACTTGAGTGTAACTGCACATAGGAAACCCTCAGCACACTCATGCATGTCTCGATCGAGTGACCTTCCAAACGTCTTTAAATTATAACTAAATGTAAAAAAATTGTTTTAGCTTTAAATAGAGTGGAGAGGGATAGGAGCCCCTGTCAGTTTTAATTGCTGTCTGTGCCCCCCATTTAGGAGATCCACCCTCTATTTGTCCTGTTTACCATTATTATTGAAAGTGAAAGTAAAAAAAAAATCCCACATTTTGACCCCAGAAAAGTAATAGAGGCGCCCACCAGTGAAGGAGAAACATTACTAAATTTACTGACAGCAATTAAGAAAATCAATCAATTTTTTTTTTTTAAGGGAAAAAACAAACAGAGAAGTGATTATATACCACCAAAAGAAAGCCATTTGTGTGAAGTATTTCACATTGTTAGAGTGTAGCATGACCGCACAATTGTCATGCAAAGTGTGACAGCGCTGAAAGCTTAAAAATGGCCTTGGCCGGAAGGGGTTGAAGGTGCCATGTATTGAGGTGCTGCAAAGGCAGGCACTATTCTGGCAAAAGCAGTACCCTTGCCTGAGAAGAATCCAGGATTAATCCCAAGTATTCCAGGCGTTGGGTCAGAACCAAGTCTAACTTCACATTGTTTCATTCCCAACCAAAACCTCTTGAGGGCTTGTATGCCAAATCTGGATGCTGTTTGTCAGGTTTCAATTTGATTGCTCTCGAAGGAGCAATTCATTGAGGTATCTTATAATGGAAATCCCTTGGGTTCTCAACAACCCCAGAACAGAAGCCTTGGCAACACCCTGGAGGCCGAGGACAGGCCAAAGGGTAATATCACAAACTGGTATTGCAAATCCTCTATTGCAAAGTGCACCAATCTTTGGTTAGGGAGAAAACTGAAAAGTGTCATCTGACATCAGAAATTTCCACTGATCAAATGAAGCAATCACAGACTGGGAAGACCCCATCCTGAATTGAATTTTCACTAACTTGTTGAAACCCTTGAGGTCCAGGGTAGGACTGACATTCATTTGGCTTGGGAACTGTGAAACAGATTTGAGGAAAAGCCCCAAGACCTCTCCTCTAGCAGCACAGATGCAAAGACCCCTTGGGATAGTAGTAGTTCCAGGGTCTGCAGAGAAAACCACCCTTTTATGGATCTGAAAGCACTCAAGCGCAATAAAGTGTGAAGAGGGAAAGCAGGGAACAAAAGGAACTCCTCTTGGAGTCTGAAGGCATTACTGGCTTCTGATCTGTAACCAAGTACTCTTCCCTACAGTCACCTTCGCCTGCCCTCAAAGGGATGCCTCTCAATATAGTCCTTGTACAGATGTTCCGCTAGCCAATACTTAAGCCATAGGATTCTTTTTCATGTAAACAGACAATGCCTACTCGTAAAAGCTGCCTTATGGAATCCGCCAAGGCACCTATTGAGAAGCTCAGGGTTCTTTGAAAATACTGCTGTAGCTGCCAAATGGCAGGTTCTTCTGGATCAGATTCGTTGGAATGAAATATCTGCACTGCCTAGACTTTAAAGGAGTTGTAAAGTCAGAGGGCTTGTTATCTTATTGCATTCTATGCATTAAGATACAAAGCCTTCTGTGTGCAGCAGCCCCATCTCTGTCCAGCGAGGGCTATGAGTGTCTCCCTCCTAATTGGCTAAAACACTGCAGCGACACCATTGGCTCCCGCTGCTGTCAGCCAATCAGGAGAGAGAGGGGGTGGGGCCGGGCCACAGCCCAATGTCTGAATGGACACAGGGAGCTGTGCCTCGGCTCGGGTGCCCCCGCTTGCTGTGGGGTCACTTAACAGGAGAAAGGGGCCAGGAGCACAGAAGAGGGACTTTGAGAAGAGGAGGATCTGGGCTGCCCTGTGTAAAGCCACTGCAACAGAGCAGGTAAGCATAACATGTTATTTTTATAGAGAGAAAAAAAAACAAGACTTTAAATCACTTTAACGGCTTGGCACAGTCCTACAGCAGTCAATGCATGCTGAAGTTCTTTATATAGTTCTGATAATTTTCTCATGGATTCGTAGAGTATAATATTCTCCAGAATTGAGGACCTAGGTTCCAGCTTACTGGAGCCAAACTAGAAGTCGAAAGTGTGTCTCAACTGGAGGTAGCGAAAGAGATATGAATTAGGTAGGTAAAATTTCAATTTTGAATGCACACATTTTTAACAACTTACCCCCTCTAGTGACATCACCCAAGGTTTTTGACACCCATATTATTGGATCTGCTATAGTGAGCGAGTGGGGAAAATAAGGGTTCCTCTACAGAGTTGAAGCCAATGGACAAGGTAGTAGAAGCAGGTGCCAGCAAGTACTGAACACTGTCCCAGGCCTTAATGGTGGCTCGCATAGTACCCGTCAGTGGAAATTTACCCCCAGAACATTGGTACACAAGGAGACAAAGGCTATCATAGGAGCCCAACACCGCGGCTTTCAAGATTGTGGCATAACCCCATTGTCCCCAAGAAGCCATCTACGTGCAAAAACTTCCTGACCATCCAAAAAATATTTATAAAGATCAGCGAGAGCTAAGCCCCCTTGTCCCCATAGCTCATGAAGTGCAGTAAAGCCTATTCTGTGAGGGGAGTTTCCCCATATGAAAGAACCAAACATACCATGTACCCAATGGAAAAATTTGCATAAAATCCAAATGTGGGAATTACGTAAAAGATATAACAACAAAAAAAAACTCAGTATCTTCATTTTCAGAAGGTTTATACCTCCTAGCACGGATAGGGGAGATTCTTTCATATCTCAATTTTTCTTTTGAGGAGATCCACCAGAAGCAGCAGATTCAGACCAAGGTAATCCGCAACCCTTGGAGATATGCAAACCCCCAAATAAGTAAACCTGTGTGTGTGCTACGACCACAGATTTTCTTTAACAAGCAGAAAAGGTGTGAGAGTTTGTCCTTATGGCAACCAGTCCTTTCCCTGGTGGACTGGTTGCCATAATGTTGTTAAAAGTACACTTTATATGTGTGCAAATACTTTCTATGAAAGTGTTGTGCACACGTACGAACTGTCTATTCTAACTGGCTAGAAATGACAGATTGTCTTGGTTAAAAATCCACAACACTGAGTACATCTCTTTTTCAAAGCCGTTTTGCCTATGATCAAAGCTGGTTTCAGATGGGAAAACGGTCTTTTAGCAGAACTAAAATCTCCACAGAGGTAAATTATGTACACTTTGAGCAGGACTGATTAGTGTATACTGATAGCGGAGAAATCCCAGCAGTCAAAATACAACATAGCACAGCGGGGAGGATTCCTTCATCCACCTCGCTTGCAAGGTGGCTGTCCAAAAATAAAAATAAAATCTATCTAGGGCCAGCTTTACACTCTTGCTTATTGTCCAGTAATTAAGAAATATTTTGTGGATACAAGGGCTACAGCATATACAGTAGATGTGCAGTGAATATAGCAATAAAGCTTAAAAAGGGGTTGTAAAGGTTTATTTATTTATTTTTTAAACAAACATGTCATACTTGCCTCCACTGTGCAGTTCGTTTTGCACAGAGTGGACCCGATCCTCGTCTTCTGGGGTTCCTCGGCAGCTGTCTCAGCTCCTCCCCGCAAGAGCTAACCCCCCCTTCTGGGAATCGCTCTCTCAAGTGGGTTAGCGCGTGATACAGTCGGCTGCCATAGTCACCGAGTGCATCACTTGGCACCACATCATTGATTTAATCGACAGCAGTAAGAAGCCAATGGCTGTGCTGCTATCAATCATCCAATGAAGAGCCGCCTCTAGCTGGGGAAAAGCATCGCAGGATCGCGCCCACAGAGATTCGGGGCTCAGGTAAGTAAAATGGCTGCTGGGGGGGGGGGGGGGGGGGTCAGACACAGCAAGTTTTTTTTTTTTACCTCAATGCATAGGATACATTAAGGTGAAAAAACACCAAGGTTTACAACCCCTTTAAGCTGGCCATACATTAATCATTTTTTTCCCCTTCAGCCAGCAAGATGAATGGAATTTTTTATTTTTTTTTTAAAAGATCCAATTCCCCAATCCACATTATTTCCACATTTAATGTGGGTGGGGAATAACGGACGCTGTGCTACTGTATTGTGAAGGCAGGGAGCGCTTAGAATAGAATAAAAACAGACAGGCTGGATTTACATAAAGCAATCTGTAGATCGCCTTCTGTACAACCAACCTGCCCATACATGGATCGAAATGTGATAGATGTCTGCTGACCAAATTCTGATCCATGTATGGGTGCCTTTACATTCCATTTTCTACTAAGCCATGCCCATCGAGCAGGAAAATGCAGTCACAATCTGCTAATCTTCCCTTTTTGGTGCATTTGAGGGTGCTGCATGCCTTTCAGAATCCTAGAAATGCATCTAGTAGAGTCTAGAAACAAGCTAAAAAAACTTAAATTCATTCACAAAGATAGATTACAAAAGGTAACGCAATGAATTCAAGTGGTACACTTTGTAGCATCACAGCCTGGCTGAAAAACTACTAATGGGAGAGAACTGTGCTGTGTTAACTATGATCTGGGATGCCTCCCTAAGTTGGGCACGCTCATCATCACTGTAACAAGTGCTCTCCCTCTTTCAAGATTCCAGACTTTCCACCAGTTGCCACAGCAGCTGAGCTTGGTGTTGCTGCAACAAGGGAGGGAGCGCACACTGTACATGCATGAGTCTTGAAAGAGGGAGAGCTCTCATTTCAATGATGCAGAGAGTGAATCCAATCTACAGGATGTACAAAATCATAGCCAAGACAGTGAAGACCTCTTCCATTAGTAGTTTTTAAGCCAGGCTGCTGGTAAACCACAATGAGCCTACAGGTATGGCACTCAAACTCCAAATTGTAAAGCTATAATTTGTTTTTTAAAACCGCTGGGGACCTTGATTGCATAGTGCATTTTATTACTAAGATTAACTTTGCCTATAAAGCCAGGAGCATGCTGAAATGTGCTTGGTTTAAAACAAATTGTCATGATGTGTAGGACATGTCCCTGGCAGTCAAAAGGTCAGAGGAAGGACAAAGAAGACAAAAACTATTAACCCAAATGTTACCTACCTGTCCTATCTTCCTCTTGATGAACACTAGGTTGTACAGTGAAGCTGGTCTTTGTTGCCAATTTTCCATCAAGAATAGACTTATGGGAAATTGCTTTCTTGTTAGTAACTTCTAGAAGTAAAACAAAAAAGGGTAAAAGTACAAACATGAACAGTTTACACTGCTTTCTAAATACAAATCGGTCATGTCAGAAAAAAGTGGTAGTATTAGTAAACTAGCCAATTTGTGTTTATTCTTTTATTTAATTCCAGTCAACAAAAATATGTATTCTAAGGCCCCTTTCACACGGGGCGGATCAGTAATGATCCGCCCCGTAAACCTCTGCTTACTCAGCAGGGATCGTGTGTCCACGTTCATCCAATCCACAGACAGAAGGAAATATAGGGGTTTCCTCCGTCTGCAGAATCTGCTCATTGCAGAGGCGGGTGATTACGGGTGTCAGCGGATGTTCATCCGCGATCTCATAGGGACCAATGTATGTCCCCTTTTCATCCGCAAACAGATGGATGAAAAAGCGGACATACAGTCCGCAAGTGTGAAAGGGGTCTAAAATGTAAAAATGTGTCTGTTTCCAAAACTTTCCAAATAGCATTTTGAAATGGGAAAAACTATTTTAAAAGCTTTGGTTCCACACCCACAAGTCCATTAATCTCCACATGCATACAAAAAAAAAAAAAAAAATTAAACCCTCCCCGCAAGCACTATAATACATTACTGTCCACCCAAGCAGGTGTCAATGCTGGAAGAATGTTCATTAAAAGCACAAATTGCCCAAATATAAGAGGCATGTGCTTTCATACATGAATATTGGTGTGCTGTGTGTTATCCTTCAGATCTGTGCAGCAACCCAGAGTGAAACCTTGCCTATGTGCAGGAGTTTCCTGTAATAAAGACCAGTAACTGCTGCTGTCTCTCCTTGTGCAGGATGTCTGGTCTTGTATCTGCTCCTGTTAATTTGATGTTATCGATTTCAATTTATTGGGCAAATAAAGTCATGTTAAGGGGGAGCGTTCTCCATTTTTCCATAGTATTAAATTATGCACAACAATGAATTAGGGAAATGCATGCTAGCATTCTGGTGCACTGCCAGCCTACTAAACTTTAAAGCCCTCTCCAGGTTGCCCACTCTCAAAGTCACTGGCATTGAAAGCTTAGGGAAGCTGTCATACAACAGGACTATCAAATTTACGGTAAGCCTTTTTTACACTAACAAAAGTGTCAATACACAATCCCAATATCATAAATGTTGCAACGCTGTGTAAAGTGTATATAAAAACAGAATGGAAGGATTTGCAAATCTTATAAACCCATAATTCATTCAATAGAACATAGAAAACATATCAATAGTTTAAAAACTAATCGGACACCAATCGGTCACCTCCCCCACAATTATAATCACTCCCTAAGGAACACATTTAACCCCTTGATCGCCCCTAGTGTTAACCCCTTCCCTGACAGTCATATTTATACAGTAATCAATGCATTTTTTATAGCACGGATCGCTGTATAAATATAAATGGTCCCAAAAATGTGTCAAAAGTGTCCGCCGCAATATCGAAGTCACGATAAAAATCGCAGATCGCCGCCATTACTAGTAAAAAATAAATAAAAATGCTATAAATCTATCCCCTATTTTGCAGCCGCTATAACTTTTGCGCAAACCAATCAATATACTCTTATTTCAATTTTTTTTTACCAAAAATATGTAGAATACATATCGGCCTAAACTGAGGAAAACAATTGTTTTAAAAAAAAAATAAAAAAAAATTGGATATTTATTATAGCAACAAGTAAAATATATTGTGTTTTCAAACTTGTCCCTCTACTTTTGTTTATATCGCAAAAAAATAAAAACCGCAGGAGGTGATAAAATACCACCAAAAGAAAGCTCCATTTGTGGGGATAAAAATTTCACAGTGTTGCATGACTACGCAGTTGTCATTCAAAGTGTGACAGCGCTGAAAGCTGGTTTGGGCCGGAAGGGGGTGAAAGTGCCCTGTATTGAGGTGGTTAAAGGACCTAATGCTGCTTTTGCAGGAGAGTGAGGGGGTTGGAGACATCCGATGCTACGTCCACATCCTTCCCTGACCCCTTGGCAGGACTGGAAGGTGCCTATAAACTGGAAACGACCTCTAGATTTAAAAGTCAGAAAAATGCTATGCAACAACAGCATGGCTTCGTAGTAGAAGAGTCCAGATTCTTACTGGCCTGACCATTCACCAATTGAAAATATTTGGCACATCTGGAAACGAAAAACATGACAAAGACTACCTAGGACTGTTGAGCAGTTAGAATCCTATATCAAGAATAGGACAACTTTCCTCTCCCAAAACTCCAGCAACTGGTCTCCTTAGTTCCCAGATGTTTTACAGTGTTAAAATAGGGGGTGCTACACCGTAGTAAACATGGCCCTGTGACAAGTTTTTTGAGAGGTTTTGCTGCCATCAATTTCAAAATGATTTTATTTTTTTATTTCTTCATATGTTTTCTATTTCCTATTGTCAATAAATGGGTATATAAGATTTGCAAATCATTGCATTCTGTTTATACAGTGCCTTGAAAAAGTATTCATACCCCTTGAAATTTTTCACATTGTCATGTTACAACCAAAAAAAAAAAAATTATTTTATTGGGATTTTATGTGATAGATCAACACTAAGTGGCACATAATTGTGATGTGGACGGAAAATTATAAATGGTTTAATTTTATTTTTATAAATAAATATCTTAAAAATGTGTGGTGTGCATTTGTATTCAGACCCCTTTACTCTGGTACCTATAAAGCGGGAGTTCACCCATTTATTAATTTTTTTTTTCTCCCCTTAGATTCCTGCTCGTTCGGTCTAGGGGAATCGGCTATTTGTATTAAAATATGAGCAGTACTTACCCGTTTTCGAGATGCATCTTCTTCCGTCGCTTCCGGGTATGGGTCTTCGGGAGCGGGCGTTCCTTCTTGATTGACAGTCTTCCGAGAGGCTTCCGACGGTCGCATCCATCGCGTCACTCGTAGCCGAAAGAAGCCGAACGTCGGTGCGGCTCTATACTGCGCCTGCGCACCGACGTTAGGCTTCTTTCGGAAAATCGTGACGCGATGGATGCGACCGTCGGAAGCCTCTCGGAAGACTGTCAATCAAGAAGGAACGCCCATTCCCGCAGCCCATACCCGGAAGCGACGGAGAGGATGCATCTCGTAAACGGGTAAGTACTGCACATATTTTAAAACAAATAGCCGATTCCCCTAGAGAAAACGAGCAGGAATCTAAGGGGAAAAAGTGCCCTCTAAGGGTGAACCCCCGCTTTAACTAAAATCTAAAAGGAACCAATTGCCTTCAAAAATTACCTAATTAGTAAATAGAGTCCACCTGTGTGTAATTTAATCTCAGTATAAAGTAAATACAGCCTTTCTGTCTCAGGGGTTTGTTGGAGAACCTTAGTGAATAAACAGCACCATGAATGCCAAGGAACCAGACATGTCAGGGAAAAAGCTGTGGAGAAGTTTAAAGCAGGGTTAGGTTATAAAAAAATATCCAAAGCTTTGAACATCTCAGGGAGCACGAAAGAGCATGGCACAACTGTAAACCTACCTAGACATGGCCATTCACCTAAACTGAAAGGCTAGGGCAAGGAGAGCATTAATCAGAGAAACAGCCAAGAGGCCTGTGGTAACTCAAGGAGAGGCAGAGATCCACGGCTCAGGTGGAAGAATCAGTCCACAGGACAACTATTGGTCACAAATCTGGCCTTAATGGAAGAGTGGCAAGAAAAAAGCCATAAAATGTCAAGTTTGCAGCTTGTGAGAAGCCATGCGGGGGGCAGAGCAAACATGTGGAAGAAGGTGCTCTGGTCAGATAAGACCAAAATTGAACTTTTTGGCCTAAAAGCAAAATGCTGTGTGGCATAAAACTAAAACTGCACATTACCCTGAACACACCGTCCCCACCATGAAACATGATGGTGCCAGCATCATGTTGTGGGGATGCTTTTCTTCAGCAGGGAGAGGGGAAGCTGGTCAAAGTTGATAGGAAGATGGATGGAGCCAAATACAGGGCAATCTTAAAAGAAAATCTGTTAGAGCCTGCAAAAGATTTGAGACTGGGGCGGAGCTTCACCTTCCAGCAGGACAACGGCCCGAAACATACAGCCAGAGCTACAATGGAATGGTTTAGATCAAAACATATGCATATGTTAGAATGGCCCAGTCAAAGTCCAGACCTAAATCCAATTGGGAATCTGTGGCAAGACTTGACAATTGCCGTTCACAGACGCTCTTCATCAAATCTGACAGAGCTTGAGCTATTTTGCAAGAAGAATGGGGGAAAAATTCACTCTTTAGATGGCCAAAGCTGGCAGACACGTACTCAAAAAGACCTGCAGCTGTAATTGCAGTGAAAGATGGTTCTACAAAGTATTGACTCAGGGGGAGCTGAATACAAGGGCACGCCACACTTTTCACATATTTGTAAAAAAGTTTGAAAACCATTTAATATTTTCTTTCACTTTACAATATTCGCGAGTATAAGCCGAGTTTTCGGCTCATTTTTTGGTGCTGAAAATGCCCTCCTCGGCTTATACTCGAGTCACCTTTTTGCGCCTGATCTCCTGGACTTTGGGGACCCAGTACCGGTCGGCTGTAGGTCCCCTGGACCCCAAAACTTGGTACACTCTTCCTCTACAAGTGTGCCAAGTTTGTTGTCTGAGGGACCTACGGCCGGGGAGCACCGATTTTTTAAAATCGGGTACCCCTTTCCTTAGATTCCCATGTTAAACGGTAATTTGTCCGGTAACATTGGGGACCCGGTACCAGCTGGCCGTTGGTCCCCTGGACCCGAAACTTGGCACACGTGTAGCCCCTATACAAGAGTGCAAAGTTTGCTGTATGGGGGACATACGGCCGGGGAGCACCGTTTTTTCAAAGCCGGGCACCCCTTCTATATACTCCCATGTTAAACATAAGTCTAGGCATGGACACAGTGAGGCATGGACACAGTGAGGCATGCACACGGACACAGTGAGGCATGCACACGGACACAGTGAGGCATGCACACGGACACAGTGAGGCATGCACACGAATACCCTAGGCTTATACTGGCTTATGCTGTCTGGGGGGACCTATGGCCAGGGAGCACCGATTTTTCAAAGCCGGCACCCCTTCTATATACTCCCATGTTAAACGTAAGTCTAGTCATGGACACAGTGAGGCATGGGAACAGTGAGGCATACAGATGGACACCCTAGGCGTATACTCAAGTACATTCGTTTTCCCAGTTTATTGTGGTAAAATTAGGTGCCTCGGCTTATGCTCGAGTATATACGGTATGTGCCACTTTGTTTTGTTCTATCACATAAAAAGCCCAATGAAATAAGTTTGTTTTTGATGGTAACATGACAAAATGTGGAAAATTTCAAGGGGTATATATACACTTTTTCAAGGCACTATATATAGATTTTACACAGGGTTCCGACTATCTTAGAATTTTAACTTAATTTACTTCACTGCAATGCTATACACACAAAAATACTATTATACGCACTTTGAGAAGTAGCTTTGTTCACAGGTCCTTGACTTCTTAGTTTCTTCAGAGTGTTGACAGCTACATTCAGATAAATATTACGGCTGCTGCTACGACTGTACACTAACTTTTCTTCTTCAAGGGCCTATAAAAGGTAGAGTATTCGAATTTAAAAAGGAAATTATACAAATTCAGTTAACCCCCTAATGCTAGAGGGTAGAACAAATCCTAAAGCCTGAATATGGTTTTACAATTGGACATATATTCGTAAAATTGTACATATAAATACTTTGTGTACTCAGGTGAATAAACCTTTTATTTTTTAGCACAAGTTGGGCTTTCATTTCGTGGTAAATGGTAATGGAAATCTGCAGATTTCTTTTTTTTAATCAAGGAAAATTTGGCAAAAATTGTAAATAAATAAATAAAATATATATAGTTGTATATTCATTTTGCTTTTTTTCTATTACCGTAACCTACCACCAAAGAACAACCTAAATTTAAAATTGTCCTGCTCGTCACGATCGCAGTGATTCTACATATACTACTGAAAAGCTTTACGAACGTGAGAAAAATACTGTAAATAAGAATGCTTTCAGAAATAGTGTTTTTTATTTTTATCATCAATTAACAAAATGGAAAGTAAATGAACAGAAGAGAAATCCAAATCAAATATTTGGTGTGACCACTACTTGCCTTAAAAACAACATCAATTCTTCTAGGTACACTTGAACAGTTTTTGAAGGAACTCGGCAGGTAGGGTATTCCAAACATCTTGGAGATCCAACCACGGATCTTCTGTGGATGTAGGCTGCCTCAAATCCTTCCGCCTCTTCATGTAATTCCAGACAGACCCAATGATGTTGAGATCATGGCTCTGTGAGGGCAAAACCATCACTTTCAGGACTCCTTGTTGTTCTTTACGCTGAAGATGGTTCTAAATGACACTGGCTGTATGTTTGGGGTCATTGCCCTGCTGCAGAATACATTTGGGGCCATTCACACCCCTCCTTTATAGTATGGCATGATGGTTAAAAATCTGCCTGTATTTCTCAGCATTAAGGACACCACTGATCTGGACCAAATTTCCAATTTAATTTGTAGAAATGCAGCCCCAACCTACCTTCTGCTACAGCCAAATATTTAAAATCTGATTACCGTAATCAGTCCAGAGCACCTGCTGTAATTTTTTTTCTCCGTCAAGAGAGGGGTTCAAACAGCAATAAAATCCCCAACAATTAGCTGGCTTCCCTGTCAAATAATTCCCCAGCAGCCAGAGCACCTCAGCAGTGAATATGGGGGGAATATATACACAAGCCAATATACAATGTAATGACCCAATACGACAGCGTAAAAAAACGAAAGCATCCATCAGTCTATTTTAGCATCAAATGCCTGGAAGTCTAATGCACCATGTACCAGAATGTGCACACCTGGAGAGAAAGATTTATGGGTGGAGTGGTATGCCCAGCCCACCCGAGAATACTTCAGGCAGCTCTGGGTATAAGTAGTGACAAGTCTCCGGAAAACAGAAAATAGCTGGGGGACGTGGCCTGACATACTCCTTACATTAGACAAACTGTCGCCCTCACCATTACCTACTACAGCTCCAACCCACATTAGATTCTCCCGACTCTTCACCTCCTTTAGTCTCACTGACACCTGGCATCTCAAGTTCCAGCTAAACCAAGCTTACTCCTGTTTCTCAGCCACTCATAACACCATGTCCCGCATAGACTTCATACTTATCTCCAACACCCTTGCCCCAAGATTACCGAGAGAAGAGTTCTCCCCTAGACTACTTTCAGGCCATAGCCCATATTGGATTAGCCTATCCGTCCCATTAGACAAACCACCCCGTACGTGGTGCCAGAATCTGTTTTGGCTCACCCTATTGGAGGATGACGAGCTTGGTAACAGTTGGAGAACCTATTTTTTTTTTTTTGAGAATGACGGATCTGCATCCCCAGATAGAGTATGGAAATCCTTTAAATTACACACACGTCTTTGACCACCTGTATCAACAGGCTGAAGGCCAATTCAGCAGCCGCACTGGACTGGGCAATGTGGGATCTGTCGTCCTCTGAACAGGGGTACATGTCAGACCCCTCTCCTGCTGGCGCTGCCCAACTCAGGTTACAAACCAGGGTGGTTAACCAGCTACAGCATAAGATGGCCAGGAGAAAAAAACGTTTCTTTGCCAGACAAAAACTGTTTTAATTTGGGAGAGAGCGGGTAAACTGTTGGCCTAGCACATAGCAAGGATAGACCCCCCTACTGTCATTTCACCTACTGGCCCTAATGAGGAAAAGATCACAAATCCCCAAGGTGTCACTACCAAATTTAGGGACTTCTTTACTCAGCTTTACACGTCCCGGGTTTCCACTACTGAAGCTCAATTGGAGGATCTACTAGCGGGAATCACCTTCCCACAGCTAAACGACACCCAAATGGCTATACTAGATGCACCTCTTGCACTCAAAGAAATAACCATGGCGATCGTGAGCTTTGCCAGATCCAAGGCCCCAGGTTCAGATGGGTTACCCATGGAATTTTACGCTCAATACAGAGAGATACTTACTCCCAAGTTATTGTCCCTCTATAACCATTTAATCCACAGCTTCACCCTACCCCCATCGATGGACGAGGCGGTTATTATCATCCTCATACCTAAACCGGGCAAGGACCCGGGCCTCCCGGAATCTTATAGACCCAATAATCGCTCCTGCAGGTAGACAAAGATTTTGGCCAAAGTACTTGCCCTCTGCCTTAACCAAGTGATACCAACCCTGATCCATGCAGACCAAGCTGGTTTTATGCCGGGACGCATTACCTCCTTCAACTTCGGAAAATTATATATTAAACTTGCAAGCGACGCATACTAAAATGTTGGTTCCCGGGTGATGGTGGCTTTGGACACCGCCAAGGCCTTTGATTTGGTTGAGTGGCGATACCTTTGGGGATGCCTACGTAGCTTTGGTTTCGGACCCGATTTCATCAAGTGGGTTCAATTATTATATCGGACGCCCAAGAGTAAGGTAGTGGCTAACGGGAGGGCCTCCCAGACGTTTGACTTATCCAGGGGCACTAGGCAGGGATGCCCACTGTCTCCACTCCTCTACGCCCTGGCAGTGGAGCCCCTTGCAATCTCCATTAGAGAGGGCCCTGAGATCCAGGGTCTCTGCCTTTGATCCTTGACAGAAAAAATGTGGTTATACACAGATGACACGCTACTATATCTGGCAGAATCTACTAGAGGTCGACCGATATATTTGTCCGTTTTGGAGAAATCGGCATCGGCCGATTTTTTTCCAAATTAGGCAGATATTCAACATGGCCGCTAGCGGTGCCACGGCTCCGGAGCTAGGCCGAAGCCGCGGCCTTTCCCGATGCTGTGACCGCGGCGGCAATCCGCGGATTGCCACTGCAGTCACAGCATCAGGAAAGGCCGCGGCTTCGGCCTAGCTCCAGAGCCGCGGCCATCTTGGTACACCCAGCGCGGCAGCCAACCAGTGGGCCTGTAACAGCCAATCGGCGGCCGCCGCTGCCGACATCCTCCACTCTGGAAAAAAAACGTCCCCTGACGTGCTGCGCGCCCTGCCTCTGCCTACAAACCCCAGAATGCAGCGCGGGCCGGTAACTTGATGTGAAGATTCTGCAGCACTTGGAGGCAGCAGGGTTCAGGCTTGCTGCTCCCCAGAGAGGTAAGCTTTACTGTGAAGCCCGCCCCAGCCTATAGCAGAACGACGGCCGGGCAGTGGTTCAGTTATCCTGACTGGGGGGGTCATATGATGTCCAGCAGGATAACTTGCCCGGCATGCGCCCATGGGACATGGAACATGTAACAGGAACATAAAAGATTATATATAATACAAATTAGATACAAGTCATTGGACCCCTGACACCGCTTCACACTGGTGAGATGCACTGGTGGGCAATGATGGGATGCACTGGTGCATTGGTGGGCATTGATGAGGTGGCACTGATAGGCTGCACTGGTGGCCACTGAGGTGGCACTGATGGGCTGCACTGGTGGGCACTGACAGGCTGAACTGGTGGACACTAATAGGCTGCACACCACCGCTCCACCCTAAACAATAACAACCTCCCCACCTATAAACCCTAGATTTGCTAAAATGAAGAAGGAAAAAAAAGAGAAATCGGCCTAAAATATCGGCCATTGGCCGGTCCGATTTCTAAATATCGGCATCGGCCAGAGAAAAACCCATATCGGTCGACCTCTAGACTCTACCACATCTCTTCAGAAGGCATTACATACGATCGAACACTTTGGTCAGTTCTCCGGCCTTAAAATGAATTGGGAGAAATCCCAAAATATTGCCCAGGAATAGTTTTCCCTCTCCCAAGCTACAGGAGCAGTTACCACTCCAGCGAGTAAATACTATTAAAAATATCTTGGAGTACTGGTGAATAAAACACCGGCAAGTCTAAAACTAAAAGGTGTGGGCGAGACTGCTGCTCGGTGAGTGGGGCCGCATTAATATCATTAAAATTATATTACTACCTAAAGTATTGTATATGCTTTGGCACACACCCTTATACTTGAAAGGTTTTAAATCAATGGAGGCCATACTCAGGACATTCGTTTGGGGTACCAACAGACACAAGCTGGCCTGGAGAGTCCTTAAGAACCCTACTGACCTGGGTGGAACGGCCCTTCCTGACTTGAATCTCTATTACCTTGCATCCCTACTGTCTCAGCTATACCACAGACAAAACCGACACTCAGATTCCTGACGCTCCTCTGTCCACAGTGGATACACTTACTGCTATCGCAGTGGGTGATAGTGGGAATAACTCCAGAAGAGACCGTGGGTCTCTCTTGTACCAATATAGGCGCGTATGGGACATTGCCACTAAAATGTTAACGACCCCCTAAATACGACTATACCCCTCTATGGCACAATAAATTACTCTGAGTTTCTCTCGATCCCTGACATAGATATGGAGCGAACATGGGATCCATTACCTGCACCACATAACTTCCGATGGTACACTTAACAACTCCAAAATTAGTTCCTGCTGCCCAGTTTCCCCAACCTTTACCACAGTCAAACCCCAATGTCTTCATGGCAGTAATTAAGGGTGTGGATCCACGAAGGCCGATTTCTGATGTTTATGTCATGCTAATAACCCCATCATCTACTACACTAGCTTACAGCCTTAAACCAAGATGGGAAAGAGAGGTGGGGCTACTGGAAGATGAGGAGTGGAGTTAAGCACTTGACTCATGCAAGACTGTATCCCCCAAACTTTGATAGGTTGACCCAGTTTGATGTTGTGCACTGAGCATATCTTATCCCCCCAAGAGTCGCCAGCTTTAGGCAACAGACTTCTACCTCGTGTACAATGTGTAACCAGGCGACGGGCAAATTTTTCCATTTAATTTGGGCGTGTCCGGTCCTTCAGGGTCTATGGAAGCAGATTGTGGATTTCCTCCATGATGACATGGGATCCCATTTGACCCTGGACCCCAAACAATGCCTACTGGGGATATTCCCAGATTCTGAGATAGACAAATTCACAAAAATTCTTGCATGAAACATTGTTTTCTGCTAAAAAAAATTATAGCCAGACAGTGAATGAGGCCCATTCCCCCCAGCTTCAACGACTGGAAAATAGATATAAATAACACACTTCCCTACAAAAAGTTCATATACATTAACAGAGGTTGTCCAGATAAGTACAACAAAATCTGGGATATTGCGTCCGCAGACACTTGCACTGGTGGTTCGTAAAGCTATAAGCCCTCCCAGCGTGGAATCTCATGAACAGCTTAGACATAAGGTTTTCCACCCATTTGATAGTCGCTGAGTCCATTGTTCAATCTGTATAAAGTTCTTGACATGTTGTGTTTACATGTATACAAGCCACATTTCTTTGTTATGTGCCGTATAACTTGCAGAAATATGTTCAAAATGTAAAAAAAAAAAAAAAAAAAAAAAAAGTGTTGGGGGGGGGGGGGGGGGTGTTTATGGATCCCTCTAATGTACCAAGAGATCACTGAAACTTTAGTCACAATGGATGGTATGTCAATGGTGAAGGCAATATCACATTCCAGTTTGGAACGGTTTCCAGATAGCAGGGGCAGGTAATGATCGAGTGGGGCAGTCCATTCGGAGTGCACACCAAGCTACCATGACACTTGTAAAGGACTGTTGGCCAAAGTTAACAGTTAAAAGGCACAACGGTGCCAACTTTTGGAAAGGCACAGCAGAGAGAGAGAGATCGCTTGTGACCCAAGGGATTCCCCACAAAAAGAGGAAAAAACTGAAGATCTGCCAACATGGAAGACCAGGCAGTCAGAGATATTCAAAAGGTGTACATTTAATCTGCATGCATATTGAAAGCTAAGATAACACACATGGTACCTCTCAGCCCATTAAGCCATATCACGTCCCCCAGCCAAAAAACAATAGGAACTTGGCATTCTGCTCGAATATAAAAATATACAGCATGGATCAATCACCTCCTCATTCTCGCATTTGTGTCATAGGGCTTGTTCAATGCAGTCGCACCACGCAGTGGCATCTTTCGCTGATTCAAAGGAATGCACCTGGCTGTGGCCGTCTGGTATTAGTCATGTAGCTTTGCCAGGTATAGCATCTCATAGGTTAGTTGTAAATTCTGCAGGCGTCCCTTCATCTCTGCAGACTTGACGCTGCACCCCAGAGGAGAAATCTGCGTAGAAAGATCTGGTACCATTGCACTGGATATTATCACGATCCCGTGCGTGATGCAGGACCGCTTCTCTGTCCCTGTAATGCAGGAGGCGGGCCAACAGGGGGGAGTCCTAGGAGGACCCCCCCTGTGGAAGCGGGCTGCCTGGAGTGTAATGAGCCCTTTCATAAGTGAAAAGGGGAGAAAAAGCATCTTTGCCAAAGAGCTCTATGAGCCAGTTTTCAACAAAAGGTCGTTGGGTCTCTCCCCTCTGCTTTTTCAGGCAGACCCACAATGCAAATATTGTTGCAGCGCAGACAATTCTCCATATTGTCGGACCGGTTCGTTTCTTGCTAAATCATGTGCAGCTTGCGTTTCCCTGGCTAAGGGAGGCAGCTGATCCTCGATATCACTGACACAACTTTTCACAGCCATTGTTTGCTCACAGATCTTTTGCAGGTCTTACCTCAGCCAGGATACTTCTTCCCTCGGGCCCCCAAACTGATCTTTAAGGTTATAAACTGATGCTGTGCCCTTGTTAACTGCCCAGAGTATTTCTACCAGGGTAGGTTGTTCAGGCTCATCCACTCCGGGATCAAGGAGCAGAGGCCCATGACCCCAGAGCATCATCAATATTGGTGTCATGCAGGAGGGCATTAGTGGCCTGTGCCTGATCCCCACACCCAAGATGTAGGGTGGCCTTGCCATCATCCACCAGTTCTGCCTCAAATGCCCTAGACCATTTCTGTGTGTAATTTAACATATCCCGCAGGGGGTCCTTACCCTGGCTCTTCAGGTACTTGTTGGATTTGCTGCCCCCATCTTTAGGCTTCTCGGAGCCACGTGGTGTACACTGCAGGAAGCCAGCGGCGGAGCCATCTTGGATGTCCAGGGCTGCCGCCTACTCATCTTTTCCTTTTCTGGTCATCCCTCTTATGCAGAGGGCTAGACCCGAAATCTCAACGTTGGGTAGGATTAGTATCCGGATCGACTGTGGTAGAAGCATCCTTTCACATGCCTGTCTTGGCCACACACCCCCGCGTGGTATAATTAGTTGATCATACACGCGACTCCTACAAAATCCCACACACCAAATATTGATTTGATTTAAAAAATGTATTTCCATTTGCACATTTTGCAAATTGATAACAAATAAACAAAATATATATTTTTGAAAGCATTTCTTCACAACATGCACAGTACTGTATGTGTATATGTATGTGTACCTGTAGTAGGGCCCAGAAACAATAGAGTGCATTTTGCCTTTAGCTAATTTATCTTTGTTCTCTAATAATTTTTTACACACGATTCTCATCTAGCAAGCAGAAAAGGAAACATTGGGGTAGATTTACTAAAACTGGAAAGTGCAAAATCTGGTGCAGCTCTGCATAGAAACCAATCAGGTTCTAGTTTTTATTGTCAAAGCTTAACCAAAGAAGTTGAAGTTAGAAGTTGATTGACTACCATGCATAGCTGCACCACATTCTGAGTGATCCAGTTTTAGTAAATCACCCCCCACTATGTTTTTTAGATACACCCGTCAGGTTTTTCTTGGCATCATATATTGCACTATTCAGTTTTAGCAAATCAACCCCATTGCATCTTTTTCTCAACACACAGAAAATATAGCAAGTTATAAAGTGATTGATCACTGTGATAGCCAGAGGCCATCACAACAATCAGGTGATTGGGATCCAGACCTCCTGGTTCCCAATCGTTAGTACAAGACACAGAGCTCACGCTGCACAAACACAGTGACGCACATGTTCGGCCTCACAGATAAATACTCACTTGCATGAGAATGCAAATGCTTGTTCGGTAATGGGTTTGGCAACATACCTTATCAAATGCTTCCTTTTCCGAAACACAACATTTTAAGCATTCATCAATAAAGATGTTCAAATAACGCTGACGAATACTAGTTGGTACTTTTGCTCCATATTCAGTGGGAATGACTGGCCTCTTCAGGGCGGCACTCTAAAAAAAAAATATATATATATTATGATTAATATATACATTATATATATTTTTATCAACCACTTGACCTCAGGAAGGTTTTACCTCCTTCATGACCAGGCCATTTTTAGCCATTTAACTTTGCGTTACTTTACTGATAATTGCACAGTCATGCAACGATGTACCCAAACACAATTGACACTGGAGATCAAAATTAGAGAACAACCTACAATTTCCAAAATGTTAAGGCCACTGCTTAGTCCTATTTGAAATTATCTAAACAGGAGTAAAAGAGTAGTTTTGTTAAGCATATTTCAGGAGTTATATATATTTTGAAGCACAGTATAAAAAACGTCTGAGATTTGGTGTTAAGCAGATACTGTCACCCCATAATGGGTGCAGCATCAGCTCCTAGACATAACTAAATATTTTATCTGGAACAGGAAAAAAAAAGGGATTTTAAATGCAGCTTACCTGTAAAATCCTTTTCTTGGAGTACATCACGGGACACAGAGCGGCATATTCATTACTATGTGGGTTATATGGAGTACCTTCAGGTGATGGACACTGGCAATCTCAAACAGGAAGTCCCCTCCCTATATAATCCCCTCCCAAAGGAGGAGTATCTCAATTTTGTAGCAAGCAGTATGCCTCCAAAAATGTTCCCCATAAGAGGGGTGGGAGCTCTGTGTCCCGTGATGTACTCCAAGAAAAGGATTTTACAGGTAAGCTGTATTAAAAATCCCTTTTTCTTTCTCGTACATCACGGGACACAGAGCGGCATATTCATTACTATGTGGGATGTCCCAAAGCAATGCATCCAATGAGGGGAGGGAGACATCTCAACCAGGAGATTTAATTCAGAAAGTATCCTTTAAATCATAATAAATCCAAATTAAATCCAACAAAAAATAATTAATCTGATTAATTTAATTAATTCATTAATTAACCAAGGGTGCCCCGGATCTCGAGGATCTCAAATCGCAGCCTGCAGCACTGCCTGTCCAAAGGCTGCATCGGCCCTTCTTCTCACGTCCAATTGGTAAAATTTTGTGAACGTGTGGACCGAAGACCAGGTTGCCGCCTTGCAAACCTGAGCCATAGAGATCTGGTGGTGTGCTGCCCAGGAGGCGCTCATGGCCCTAGTAGAATGGGCCTTAACTGATAAAGGAGGGGGCAACCCCTTCAAGCCGTAGGCCTGACTGATTAACTGCTTAAACCATCTAGCGATGGTAGCTTTAGCTGCCGCCTGACCCCTCTTGGGTCCTTCCGGCAGGATGAACAATGTATCCGTCTTTCGAATTTTTTCTGTAGCCTTCAGGTAGACCTTCATGGCCCTGACAATATCCAAGGTGTGAAGCAAGCCTTCCTTTCTAGAAGTGGGCTTTGGAAAAAAGGATGGAAGAATCAAATCCTGGTTTAAAGCGGTAGTTCACCCCCCCGACACGATTTTACCATCGAGACAGGCATTGTAGCGCGAGCTACAGTATGCCTGTCCCGATTTTTTTAACCCCGGACTCACCTTGTAATCGGAGATCGTATTTTTCGGCTCCCGCGGGGAATGGGCGTGCCTATGGAGAGGGAGGATGATTGACGGCCGGCCCTGGCACGTCACTCTCCCCGAAGACAGCCGGAGTAGGTCTCGGCTCTTCACGGCGCCTGCGCACAGGCTATGCGCACGCGTCGTGAAGACCAAGCCTATTTTGGCTATTTCCGGAGAAGCGTGACGCGCCAGACCCGGCCGTCAATCATCCTCCGTCTCCATAGGCACGCCCATTCCCCGGTATCTTCGATCTACGCGTACAAGGTGAGTACGGGGGTAAAAAATTCGGGACAGGCATACTGTAGCTCGCGCTACAATGCCTGATTTTATGGTAAAAGAAAAAAAACATTTTTTTTTTCGTCGATAGGGTGAACCCCCGCTTTAAGTGAAAACTGGACACCACCTTAGGCAGAAAAGACGGATGTGGACGGAGAACCACCCTATCTTTATGCAGAATGAGGTATGGTTCTTTACAAGACAAGGCTGCCAGCTCAGATACTCTTCTAGCGGAAGCCATAGCAACCAAAAATACCAACTTCCTAGCCAGTAATACAAACGGAACCTCTGCCAGAAGCTCAAAGGGCTGCTTTTGCAGAGCCGACAACACAAGATTCAAATCCCACGGACAAACCGGAGATTTGATAGGGGGGTTAATAAGTAAGACCCCCTGCAAAAAAGTTTTAACTAGAGAGAGTGGCCAAAGGCCTCTGAAACCACACTGACAAGGCAGAAATCTGTCCCTTGATAGTGCTTAAGGCCAAGTTTTTGTCCACTCCTAGCTGGAGAAAACTTAACACTCTGTCAATGGTGTACTTGCGAGGTAGCCACCTTTGGGACTCGCACCAGACCACGTAGGCCCTCCAAACTCTGTAATAAATTACTCTGGAAACTGGCTTTCTTGCCTTAATCAGAGTTGAAATCACCTGGCTGGATAGACCTCTACCCCTGAGAACCAGGGATTCAGCCGCCAGGCCGTCAAATTTAGATGCCGTAAGGCAGGGTGGAGGATCGGGCCTTGTGAGAGAGTAGGTCTGGACGAAGTGGAAGGGTCCAGGGCTCCCCTGCTGACATTCTCACAATTAGTGAGAACCATGACCTCCGGGGCTATCAGAATGACTGGTTTGTTCTCTTCCCTGATCCTGCGCAGCAGGCGGGGCAACATCTGCAACGGAGGGAAGGCATACAGTAGTTTGTACTGATGCCAAGGGCAAACCAACGCATCGGTTCCACAGGCCAGAGGATCCCTTGTCCGGGACATGAACCTGTTCAGTTTCTTGTTGTACCTCGATGCCATGATGTCTACGTCCGGAAATCCCCATTTCTGGCAGATCTCCTGAAAGACCTGGGGATGGAGCGATCATTCCCCTGGAACCAGCTGCTGGCGACTTAAGAAGTCCGCCTGCAAATTGTCCACTCCGGGAATAAAAATTGCCGAGATGCATGGCACATGTGCCTCTGCCTACAGAAAAATTAAATTCACCTCCTTCTGGGCGGCACGACTCCTCATGCCCCCTTGGTGATTTATATATGCTACAGCCGTGGCATTGTCGGACTGCACTCTCACTGGAGACCCTTGTAGTTTGGATGTCCATGCCTTTAAGGATAGCCGTGCAGCTCTGATTTCCAGAACGTTGATGGGCAGAAAGCTCTCTGCCTCTGCCCACGTCCCCTGCTGAGTCTGCCCGTCCAAGACTGCTCCCCAGCCCCCTAGGCTGGCATCTGTGGCCACTATCTTCCAGATAATGGGACTGAAAGATTTTCCCTTCCTTAGATGCTGAGGGTTTAACCACCAGCAGAGACTTTGACGAGAGGGTCAAGGGAAGATCCAGGGCTGTTGGATCTTTGTTCCAAGCTGACAGAATGGCCGCCTGTAGGACTCGAGTGTGAGCCTGAGCATAAGGTACTGCCTCGAAGGTGGCCACTAGTTTGCCCAGTAATCGCATACATAAGCGAATGGTTGGCTCTCTTTTGCTCTGAACCAACCGGATTAACTCCGATACCTTCGGCCTTTGCCAAAGGTAGGAACACTCTCTGCTGTTCCGTGTCTAGCAGCATGCCAAGGTATTCCAACCGTTTTGTGGGTTGCAAGGCTGATTTCTCTCGGTTTAGAACCCAGCCGAATACCTCGAGGAACTGAACCGTAAGGGCTACTGCTCGATTTAGGCTGGAAGCAGAGTGGTCTTTGATAAGGAGGTCGTCCAGGAAGGCTAGGATCGAGACTCCCTGGGTCCTTAGATTGGCCAAGATTGGAGCCAGGACCTTCGTGAATACCCGGGGGGCTGTTGCTAGCCCGAAGGGGAGAGCCACAAATTGGAAGTGGCGTCCTGCGACTGCAAAACGCAGGAACCTTTGATGCCAGTGAAAGATTGGTACATGTAGGTACGCATCCTTTATGTCTATTGAGGCTAAATAATCGTTTTTCTGCAAGGCAGCTGCCGCCGACCGTACGGATTCCATCCGAAAGGAGCGAACCCTTAGGCAAGAGTTCAGACCCTTTAGATCCAGGATTGGTCTGACGTCGCCGTTGGGCTTTGGTATGATAAACAGGTTGGAGTAAAATCCTAACCCATGCTCCTGGGTTGGCACCTCTATGATTACCCCCTGAAATAGTAGACGATCCAAAGCTGCCAGCAGACATGCTTTCTTTACTGGATCTTTTGGAACTCTTGATTCCTGAAAATGAAGAGGAGGAAACTCCAGGCTACAAGATAGAAAGAACCCAGTTGTCAGGGATATTGGCTTCCCAAACTTCTGCAAAGAACCGAATCCTTCCCCCCACCCGATTGAGTGGGGGCGCCCCATCATTGGGTTGACTTGGGGGCTGGTTTTGCTGGCTTACGAGCCCATGGTCTCTTGCCACCTGAGGCCTATCCCTGCGACTTATTACCAAAGTTTGATCGTGCAGGAGGCCGTCGATACTGTCTGAAGTTTGAAGCCCCCGGAGTCTGCGACAACTGCCGCTTAAATGCGGGGCCTCGAGGTTTCTTCTTGACCGGCAAAAGAGTGCTTTTGCCACTAGATATCGTCTGAATGTATTTATCCAGATCTTCACCAAAAAGTCTTCCTCCGTGAAAGGGGAAGCCCGCTAAGAGTTTTTTACACGGAGTCTCAGCCGACCAATTCTTTAGCCACAAGAGCCTTCGCATGTGTACCAAGAATAGTGACAAGCGGGAAGCCTGCTGGATGGAGTCCTTAATCGCATCCACCGCAAAACACAGCGCTCTGGGAAGGTCGGCTAATTCTCGTGCCTGCTCGGCCGGAATATCCCTTAACATCTGCTTTGTCTGGTCCTTTAATGCTTGACAAACAAAATACAAGATAATACAGCGCTAATATCTTAACCTGTGAAAATTGAGTGTGAAAGAAATGACCAATATTAATATGAGTGAACACAATAAGTGAATGAGGAATAAACCATTCAGAATAACGGACCCATCCAATTGGTCAATGGGTGTGATAAAACATAGTCCATAGAAAACAGTGAATTGAGTCCAATTTAAGTGACCAACAATATCTGTATGTGAAAAGATCCTCCACCGAAGATGAGATAAAGGGACACCCAATGTGTGGGAAATGAAATCTCCTTACCAGAGAAAAAGACCGGGCTTTCAACGGTCTCATAGGGTATAAGGATGTTTAAAGTCTTCCTTGAAGACTATTCCAGACACTGCTACTAACACCAGCATGAGAGCTCCAAAGGGACAAGATCCTGATCAGATCCACTCCAGTTTAGCAATTTGGCGTTGATGTGTTCATAAAATAAAAAATGGTAGGAAACCACATAGTGCGTTACTGTATAAAGATTGAATTTAATAAAAACGAGTGTGCAATTACAGCAAAGACTTGGTAAATTCGCATGTGGGATATAGCATGGAAAGGATGGCGTTTCCTCGACCTTCCGTTTGCCTCGTACTTCCGTTCGTCACGTGTCTCTCCGTCTAACGTGATGACGTCACTACGGCTAAGCTCCTCCTACGCGTTTCGTCGCAATACGGACGTCTACGGGGATTGGCTGCCTGGGAGATCGTCATCACACAGCTCATTATATATAGCCACATCCGCCATGATGGAAGAGGGCAAAACAATAGAGACTATGGGAGAGAAAAGAACGGAGCGTGCACGTGTTAGTGTGCGACGCATAAACGAAGCTGTTTGCGGAAGAGAGTAAAAATAATAAGATGGGTGCCATCTTGTGGACAAAAAGGAATAAGACACATGGACGGAGTAAACACAGCACAGGAAAAATCAGGGAACGCCATATCCACCTCACAAATCACGAAGTTTCTTAATGAAAACAAACATATAACATATATATATATAAATCTTAAGCTGACCCATAACACATAAAGATATACATAAATCTACACATCATATGCTATATATATTAATTTAGAGTCTTATAAGAGAATCATAACATTTCATATAAGGTATACATTTACATAATTAAAAAATATATTACAAAATGTTAAAAATATGTTAAAAACACTTATTGATAAAAGGAGGAAAAAATGAATGAATAGTGGTGAGGTATAATAAGAAATATGGATGGGACAAAAATCATGCATTATTTAAAAAACAATTGATGTCCCAATCCACATTTAACCCATGAGGCCTATAAGATCGCATATTAAAAATCCAACGGGTTTCAAGCTGGGAAATGGTACGCACTTTGTTTGTGCCCCTCCAGTGTGGACATAATTTTTCCATGGGTAAAAACAATGTCCCATCAGTACTTTTGGCATGATATTTCGCAAAATGTTTAGATAAGTTATGTTTAGGGAATCCTCTACCTATATTGCCAACATGTTCATTGAGTGTGATGTTAACTGCTCGTTTTGTCCGACCGATGTATTGTTTTTTACAGGGACACTGTATTAAGTAAACCACATGATCACTAGTACAGGTGATACATTTTTCGATGTTATATACCTTAAGGGTCTGAGTAGATTGAAAAGATGTGAGTTTACGTCCCTCTAATGCATTAATTTTGCAAATATTGCACTTACGGCATGGATAAAAACCCTTCATTTCTTGAAAAAAATGCACCACTTTAGGGGGATCAATGATGTTTGGGGCAAATTTTAAACGTAATGACGGTGCTCCTCTAAAGATTACTATGGGTTTATCTGGGATAATGGATCCCAGTATTTGATCATTCTTCAAAACACCCCAGTGCTTTTTTAAGATCTTTTTTACAGAGAAGTGTTGATCAGAAAATCCAGTAATTAAAGCAAAGCTGAAGAAATCTTTGTCATTAGTGACGGTCTGTTTTGAGGTAAGGAGCTGATCTCTATTCAAAGTACTGACAGCCAAGATGGTTTCATCAATGCTGTCCTCTTTATAGCCTTTATCTAAGAATTTCTTCTTTAGAGTTTGGGCCTGCTGTTGAAAATCATATAAAGAGGTACAATTACGTCTAATTCTCTGAAATTGTCCCTTTGGGACAGCCTTAACCACTTCTCTACTTTGGGTGTTTTTCAGATTTGGCGTTTACAAGACTAAAACATTTTTTTTTGCTAGAAAATTACTTAAAACCCACAAACATTATATATATATTTTTTTCTAATACCCTAGAGAATAAAATGGCGATCATTGCAATACTTTTTGTCACACCATATTTGCGCAGCGGTCCTACAAGCGCACTTTTTTTGGAAAAAAATCACTTTTTTGAATTAAAAAATAAGACAGCAATAAATTTGGCCCAATTTTTTTATATATTGTGAAAGATAATGTTACGCCGAGTAAAATAGTACCCAACATGCCACGCTTACAAATTGCGCCCGCTCGTGGCATGGCGTCAAACTTTTACCCTTAAAAATCTCGATAGGCGACGTTTAAAAAATTCTATAGGTTGCATTTTTTTTTTTTTTTTTTTTCTTTTTTTTTTTAACTTCAGACTCCACCTCATAGAGTGTGCATTTACATGCTCATGTTCTGCGTACCCGCCCATTGCATCTCTATTTCGGTTTTGCATCATTAGTATCTCTGTTTTTTTATGCTAGTTGTTTTTGTTTTGTTTTCCACTTTTGTGTTTTTTTTTATTATATATATATTGTATTATTTTCTTGAATACATTTTTGACTTCTTTTGCTGGACATATACAAAAGTTTTCCCTTAATACTTCACCTCCCCTTACCCGCCCCCCCCCCCCCCCCCCCCCTATCTCACCAAAACAATCTCCTTATACCTCTACTTCTCTCTGATTTTTCTATAATGGCCTTAAGTGTCTTCTCTTAATTTTTCCGCGTAACTCCACGATTTCTTAAAAGTTCTCCAATTTTCCCATTTCATATTTTGTAATATGTTATTACCCTCCATGTCCTCCTGCAGTTCCTCCATCCTATACGTTTCTTCAACCGCATCGATCCATTCCCAGATCGATGGGCATTCCACCTCTTGCCAGCCCCTTGGAATTAATCTTTTGGCAGCATTCAATAGGTGTGGTACTAGCGATTTTTTATAACTTTTAATGCCTTCTTCCCCCCCGTGGAACAGGACAACCCAAGGGTCCATCTTTATCTTTTTCTTTGTAATCTCTTCGACGCAGGCCAATATTTTTTCCCAGTACCTCCTTACCTTAGGGCATCCCCACCACAGGTGCGCCATATTTCCTGGTAAACCGCATCCCCTCCAGCACTCTCCAGTCTGTCCCTCTTTAAACTTTTTTAATTTGTCTGGTGTCATATACCATCCGGCTATGCATTTAAAACACATCTCTGCTGTGCGGCTATCCACCGCGGAGGAGTGTGTCAGGGTCAGCATTTTCTCTATTGTGGTCCTATCCTGATGTGTCCCTAGTTCCCTTTCCCATTTTTTAATGAATGGGGGTATGTTCTGCTCTTCCATCTTCAGTAACATCTTATATAGTCCCGAGATAGTTCCTCTGGCATTTTTTGAAGAGCATATTTTTTCCAATTCCAATAACTGATCTCCCGACCTCAGTGGGTGTGGAAGGTCTTGGATAAAATGGTTTAGTTGCCTATATCTCCATTCATTAATTTCCAGGCAAGAGTTTTTTAATTTCAACTCCTGTAGTGTTAAAATGTGCCCTTCCTTCATTATATCCCTTAATTGTATAGTGTCCATTTTAATCCAATTTCCCCCCACTTGTGTTTTACCTGGTGCAAAATAATCATTATTCTTTAGTGATATAAGGGGTGAATTGTACTCTTTCACGATTTTTTTATAGATCGTGTCCCAAACTTTAAGTGCATTTTTAGTTATCTCGTGTGCGTTTTTATCTATTATCCTAAATTGTGGAGGGTTCCAAATTATCTTATCTAACCTTGCCTGTGACAATTTATTTTCTACACTAACCCACCTTTTTTCTTTGCTAGCCCTGGCCCACTCTACCACTCTTGTTAATATCACCGCCTCATAGTATCTTTTGACATCGGGGACCGCTAATCCACCCTTTTTTTTTGGTTGTTTTAGGGTCTGAAGTGCTATCCTGTGCTTCTTATTTCTCCATATATAATTCATTATTAATTTTCTAAGGGCCGAAAACAATGTCCCGGGGAGGGCAATGGGGATCATCTGGAACTTATATAAAATTTTTGGCAGAATGACCATTTTGCAGTAGTTGATTCGTCCTATCCATGATATTGCCCTGTTTTCCACCCTTTTTGTTTCTGTCTTAATTTCATTTAATAAAGGGATAAAATTTATCGTATACATCTCCCTAGTAGATTTTGCTAGCAGTATTCCTAGGTATTTGAGTTCTTTAACCCAAGCAAATTTGTACTTCATTTTAAGGAGTTGTTCTTCTATCTTGCTTATGTTTATACTCATAATCTCCGTTTTTGTGATGTTTAATTTAAAGTTTGAGATTTCTCCGTATTCGCTACAAAGGTTTAGAAGGTTTGGGATTGATGTTTTGGGTTCCATTAAATAGAAGAGGACGTCGTCTGCAAAAGCTGCAAGTTTATGTTCTTCCTCTCCTATTTTAACCCCTTTTATTTTTTGAGAGTTTCTGATCCTAGCCAGCAGGGGTTCCAATGCGAGCACGAACAGTAATGGCGATAGAGGGCACCCTTGCCTTGTACCGTTTCTCATTAAGAAGGTTTGAGAGAGACTTCCATTTATTTTTATTTTGGCCGTGGGGGACCTGTAGAGAGTGCCAATCCACTCCATCATCCTCTGTCCAAACCCCATTTCCTTCAGGGTGAGCAACATGAGTCCCCAGTCTACCCTGTCAAACGCTTTTTCTGCGTCTATCGACAAAAGCAGACCTGGGGACCCCGCCGCCTTCATTTTCCGGAGGATTAACAGTGTTCTAACCCCATTGTCTCTCCCCTCTCTTCCCTGGACAAAACCCGTCTGATCCGGGTACACCAATCTCGCCATTTCCTGTTTAACTCTCCCGGCCAATACCTTTGCAAACAGTTTTAAATCTGTATTGAGCAGAGATATCGGCCGGTATCCTGAACAGTTTCCGATGTCCTTCCCTTCCTTAGGGATAACGGTGATAGTTGCCTCCGATGCCTCTTTACTTAGTTCGTACTCCTTTCCAAGCCCATTATAATACTGGCATAGCCTTGGCAGAAGTATCTCCTTAAATTTTTTGTAATACATTACTGTAAAGCCGTCTGGCCCCGGGCTTTTACCTGAGGCAGAGCTTGATAATGCTGCTCTAATTTCGTTTTCCGTTATTTGCCTGTCCATCCCCTCTGCGTCTATTTGACTGACTTTTGATAACCTTGCTTCTTCTAAAAATGCTGAGATTTTTTTGTCTTTCTCCCCTTTTTGCCAGCTTTTTTGTTCTACTGAGTATAATTTTTCATAATATAATCTAAATGTTTCAGCAATATCTTTTGTTGTGTGCAAGACCTCTCCTTTTTCGTTTTTAATTTTATCTATATAGTTCCTTGATTTCTTTTTTTGTACCATCCGGGCCAGATGTTTGCTTGTTTTATTTCCCCACCTATATCTCTCCCTTGCCACCAAGTTAAATTCCCTTCTTGTTTCCCGATCAATAAGTTCTTTAAGTTTGTTCCGCTTATTAACTAAGTCCAGATAAATATCTCGTTGTTTACCATTTTTCTTATGTGTTAGTTCCAAATTGAAGATCTCATCTACTAATTTTTCCTTCTTACTGTTCATTTCTTTTTTCCTCCTTGCCCCTTCGGAGATTAACACCCCTCTAATCACCGCCTTATGGGCATCCCATAATGTTGCTGCCGAAATTTCATCTGTCTTGTTTATCTTAAAATATTCCTCTAATTCTTTTTTAACCCTCATTAAACTTTTCTCTTCTATTAGTAGTTTCTCATTTAGTCTCCAATTTGGATAGGTCCTTTGATTGCCTATGATATTTATGGATATACTGATTGGAGCATGATCGGAAATCGTCATGGTCTCTATTTTTGTCTCGACCACCGCATCTAACATTCTATGCTCAATGAAAATGTGATCGATCCGGGAGTAACTCTCATGTACGTGAGAAAAAAATGTATAATCTCGTTTGCTTGGGTTAAAGATCCTCCATGTGTCTACTAATTGGCTTCTATGTAGACTACCTTTTACCTTTCTTAATTGCCTTTCTTGAGTCTCTAATGTTTGGTGTGTTTTATCGGCCTTTGTGTCCATACAGAAATTTAAATCTCCTCCCAGTATTATCTTTCCCCTCCTGAAATCTTTTAATTTCCCCAGGATTCCCTGGAGGTATTTCATCGGGGAGGTATTCGGTGCATATATGTTTACAAGAGTATATTCCTCCTCCTCTAGTTTTCCCCTTAAAAAGAGGAATCTCCCTTCTGGGTCTGTCAATCGGTCTGTTAACACAAACCTAATCCCCTTAGCTATCCCAATTGCTACCCCTCTGGCCCTTTTAGAAATGGTGTCACCATAGTACCATATGGGGAAGTCAGGGGAATATAGCTTTATGTTTGATCCTAATGTAAGATGGGTTTCCTGCAGGAGGACGACATCTGACCTATACCTCTTTAGTTCCTTTAGTACCTTATGTCTCTTTGATGGACTATTGAGGCCTTTTACGTTATAAGATAGGCATTTAATTACCGGCATCTTGGTTGTTGGTTACAGTTTCTTCCGATTGTTTTGGTGAGATAGGATATCTTCCCCCCTCCCTCCCTTCCCCTCCCCTCCCTCCCCTCCCCCCCCCCCCCCCCATCTCCTCCCCTCCCTCTCCCCCCCCCATCTCCTCCCCTCCCTCCCTCCCACCCTCCCAATTTGGCCTATTTAAGACCTCTGAACCATTTTCCATGTCTTGGTTCAGATTTGCTCTAGGTGGGGTCTGAGATTGCCTCCCCCTCTCCCGGGTTATCTACCCGGGACAGGGGGGGGGGTACAGGGGCCTCAGCCCAAAAAGAAAATACAAGTATAGCGAGAAACCGGGGGCCTCAAGAGGGACCCACAAGGTAACTCCAGTAGAAGCGAAATAATAACATAAAGAAAGAGAAAAAAAAAAAAGACGGGGGGGGGGGGGTGCTTCCATTTTCCACTCCCTCCCCTACCCCCAACCCGGTATGTCAGGGACCTGCATTTCTAATTTCCTACAGAATTCATTCAAGTCCTCCGGGAATCTCAGTGTCGCTGATCTCCCCTCTTTTGTTCCAATTAAGCAGGCAGGGAAACCCCAGTTATACTTGATATTCAAGTCCAACATCTGTTTTAGGAGTGGTTTTAGCAACCATCTCCTTGCCAAAGTTTCTGGGGCCACATCGGTGAATATCTGCAAGTCCATCCCTTCAAACACTATCGGGGGTTGTCCCCTCAACTTCTTCCAGATTGCTTCTTTTTCTTCATAGAATCGGAACCTTATTATGACATCTCTTGATCGCTCAGAGGTCACTCTTTTCGGATTTCCCACTCTATGGACCCTTTCAATCCTGATTGGGTTATCTGCAGTTCTTTCCAGTAATGGATTAAATATCGTCTGCGTTATTATCCTGAGGTCCTCACCCCTTTTCTCTGGTATGGACCTTATCCTCAAATTTTGTCTCCGATTTCTGTTTTCCTGATCCTCTAATTTATAGAGAATATGTCTTTGTTGTGATTGAATCTGGACAATCTGGGCTTTTAATGTATTGGCTTCCTGTACTTGTTTCTCTATTTGTTCCTCTGCTGTTTCTATTCTGGAGAGCATATGGCCAAAATCGGTCCGCAGGTTCTGTATTTCGGCTTTTATTACGTTTTCCAGTCTTAACAGCATCTCTGCCATTTCTCCTTTAGAGGGGGATTGAGTGTCTACACTTCGATCTTCCATCCTGCTGCTTTCCGGTCCACTCCCTGTAGGTCCTTCCTCTATGGATACTTCCCTGGAGGTATCGCTCTGGGGTTTCTTATTTTCAGTCTTCTTTGCTTTATTCACTTGTTGTTGCTTTGTTGTTCCCTGGATGCCCGGGGCTCGCGGACTTTCCCCTCTGGTCACAAATGGCCTTATTGAGCTTGTTGCTGTTGTATTGCTCGGAGTGGTTGGAGGTCCCCCTTTTGTTGATCTACTCGTCATCCTACTCATGTTAGTCTCCTTCTTTCTGATTCTCTTCCCCAGCTTGACCTCTTATTGGTGCAAAGTTTAGATTAATGAAATGAAGCTAATTTGGGGTGTCAAACTAAGTCGGACCCGAGTTTCTGG
Organism: Rana temporaria; assembly: GCF_905171775.1. Lineage (NCBI taxonomy): Eukaryota > Metazoa > Chordata > Amphibia > Anura > Ranidae > Rana > Rana temporaria. Next base: position 390,370,793 of record NC_053489.1, read on the forward strand.
AGTATATTTAATTTTTTTTTTTTTTTCCTTTTTTCTTCTTTCCCCTTCTTCTCCCTCTTCCCTTTCTTCTTTTTTCCCCTTCTCCCTTCTCTCCCCTCCTTTTCCTCCCCCCACTTTATTTCAGTCCGAGTTGTCAAAATACCACATTCCTAGACCGAATATCTTGGAGGTTTCTAATTTGTATTTAATATTGTGTTCTAGCTGCCTTCAGGTCTCCTTCCCCTTTCTATTTTTAACCAGTCCTGTGAAGAAGGGGGGGGGGACCTCCAGAGGGAGAAAAAGGAAGTTCCAGGCCTGATGGCCTGATGGCACCTGGGATTTTCCAAGGGAGGGGGAATTATAATTATCCTTCGTCCGCGGGTTCAAATGGCTCAAATGGCCCTTGGAGGTTCAGGGAAATGGACCCCCTTTAGGATTCTTTGCCAAAGCTACTAAAAAAAAAAAAAAAAAAAAAAACAGCAGCAAAAAAGAGAAAAAGCAACAAATGAGAAAAGGAGACCCGGCTATTTTCCACAGTTTTTGCCTATTCCCAATTAACGGGTAGGTGGTCCCATTCCATCAGTTAATATGTCCTTGTCCACCCCTTTTTTTTTTTTATCCCGGGTCATCCAAGGAGATAGGAAGGAGATAGGAAGAGATATGCTATTTTGAATCTACCCATTATATGCCTGGTCTATTCTGGGTGTTTCAAAAAGAAGAAGGAAGAGGGGGGGTATAGGTAGTCCACCCAGCTAATAGCCTAATAGCCTGATTAGCCGGTTACCGATAGTAGCAGCTGACTTCCATGTGATTTAACACTTTCTCGCTGGTTATCTTGAAGTTCTCCTCTGCTCCACCCATTTTACCCCCAATACTCATATACTGGATAATATATATCATACCATTTATGTACCTTGCAGAGGACTTTATAGGGGGGGGGGGAGGGGTTGTCTCTTGTTCTCACAGGATTTTTTTTTAAAATTTGAGTTACCTCTGCTCCTTAGAGTCACCTCTCCACCTCCTCACTCTCAGCCATATTCCAGGTTTTCCACCGGGTCCTTGCCGTGCCCCAAAATCTTCCCTCAGAACCTCAGAATGAAGTGCTTTAATTGCTAAGTGCTTTTTAGATTTACTTATGTCGCTCTAATGTTTTGTCAGTTAATGCTTATGTTCAGTTTTTATCACAGCCAAGAAGTACCATAACACACTTTTGCTTTCCAGATGCTTAGGTAACAGCAGAGAAATTCCAGATCTTTTTACTGCAATGATATTATTTTCAGCTCACCTTCTCCTCTCCCACTGGGGGTTTCCCCTACCTTACCTCCGTGCCTCTGTCTTCTGTGCTTATACATGAGAGAGATGCAGGCATCCGGGAGCAGACCTTAGTGAAGGTAGGCGTCCGACTTTTGGACCTGGCTGCCTCAATCTTCCCGCTGCATAGTACACTCACTACCTTGGACCTGGCCATCCGCTTCCAATCCTTTCCGGCTGTGTGTCAAAGCAGCTACACTGCACATCGCACCCGAGGCGGCGGCAGCCCGTGCAACGCAGTGACCCGCTCCCGCCGATTGCATCCGTGGCATCCAGCTGATCAGCCCTCTGATAGGTAGACAGCGTGCGGGCAGAAGCTGCTGCTATCTGCCGTCTCCTCTCCTCTTCCTGTCAGCGCGGTCCGTCCGTCCCCATGCCCGGCAATCCCGCAGCTCTTCACTCCCCCCACCTACGAGCGCGCCACGTCCTCACGTGCACGTGCACGCCATGTAGGTTGCATTTTTTGAGTTACAGAGTAGGCCTAGGGCTATAATTATTGCTCTCGCTCTAACGATCGCGGCGATACCTCACTTGTGTCGTTTGAACACAGTTTTCATATGCGGGCGCTACTCACGTATGCGGGCGCTTCTGCGCACGAGCTCGTCGGGACGGGGCGCTTTAAAAAACATTTTTTTTTTTTTTCTTATTTATTTTTATTTATTTTATTATTTTTTACACTGGGAAAAAAAATAAAAAAAAAATGATCACTTTTATTCCTATTACAAGGAATGTAAACATCCCTTGTAATAGAAAAAAGCATGACAGGTCCTCTTAAATATGAGATCTGGGGTCAAAAAGACCTCAGATCTTATATTTAGACTAAAATGAGAAAAAAAAAAAAAAAAAAATTGGAAAATGTCATTTTTTCAAATGACAAAAAAAAAAAATGTTTCTTTAAGAGGCTGGGCGGGACTGACGTTTTGACGTCACTTCCGCCCAGCCGAGCTATGGGGACGGGCGAAGGAGATTTTTCCTTCAGTCTCGTCCCCGCTCAGCTCCCGAACGGTCGCGATCTCCTCCGCCGCTACCGACGGCTCCGGTAAGCGGCGGAGGGCGCGGGAGAGCGGCGGGAGGGGGGGGGGGCCCTCTCCCGCCACCGATAACGGCGATCTCGCGGCGCATCCGCCGCGGAGACCGCCGTTATCGTTACCAGAACCGCTGACAGTAAAGATACATACCTCGGTTGTGGCAGCAGCTGCTGCCGTTACCGAGATATGTATCTTTAAAGTTAGGCCGTATATAGTCGTACAGCGGTCTGGAAGTGGTTAAGCCATTGTGAATGGTGGCAGCTCGTTGTGGGAATATATGCATTTTGATCAGTTTCTTTAAAGTGAGTCATGGTGGTTATTGTCTCATCTTTAACCGTAATAATAAGGTCCAAGAAATTAATCATAGAATCACCGATATCGTATTTTAAAAAAATTCCTCTGTCATTAACATTCAGACTAGATAAAAAGCTATCAAGGGACAAGATGTCACCCTCCCAAATTATCAAGATGTCGTCAATATATCTTTTCCATAATTTGAGTTGACTTGGAGGGTTAGCATCAATGACTTCTCTTTCCCAAAAAGACATGAACAAGTTTGCCACACTAGGGGCAAACTTAGCGCCCATCGCTACTCCGCATTTTTGCAGATGATAGTCTCCACCGAACCAGAAATAGTTGTGGCTAGTTGAAAATACCAAAAGGTTGGCAATAAAATCTCTTTGTATAACTGAAAGTGAAATGTCTTGCTGTAAATAAAAACAAACTGCTTCCAGACCATGATGGTGTGAAATAACAGTGTACAGTGAATTTACATCAGCAGTAGCTAATGTAAACCCATTTCTCCATTCACAATCTTTCAATAAATTAATGACCTGAGTGGTGTCGCGTAAATAAGATGGAGTGGAGATAACCAATGGCTGCAAAAATTCGTCTATATATTTGCCAATACGCGCCGTTATAGAATCCAACCCACTAATGATCGGACGACCAGGTGGGTTGGTGGTACTTTTATGCACCTTGGGCAGGTAATATATCACTGGCACTCTCGGTGCTGATGGAATTAAATGAGCTTTTTCTTTTTTATTTAGAATGCCCAATGAGAAACCCTCATTAATTAAGGCCTGGAGTTCTTTCTTGTATTTAACTGTTGGATTATTGGCTAAAAGGCTGTAAGTAGCGGTGTCAGACAAAAGCCTATGCATTTCTGCAATATAATCGCTCTTGTCCAAGACCACCACCCCCCCACCCTTATCAGCTGGGCGTACAACCAAATCGTTACGTTTACATATCTGTTTCAATTGACCCTGAAACTCAAATGTATTTCTGGATTTGGGGATTTTAAGATCCGCTATATCCTTTAAGACAAGTTCCTTGAATGTCTGTAAAGAAGAGGAAATAAAACCTGGAGGATTATATAAAGAGGCATTTGCCAGTTTGGTGTGTCTGGTTGGAACCACAACATCACCAGTCAACCCACTACCTGATGATGGTATAGAGCCTGACGGTGGACCTGTATATGCGACCTTGTTTAGGCCACTGACACCCATAGGGTTAAGAAGAAAATGCCTCTTAATGTTCAATTTCCTAATTAGTTTGTGGGCATCTATAAAGGTCTCAAATTTATCAAGGGTCCGTGGGGGAGCAAACTTTAAACCTTGACTGAGGAGGGCCTGTTCACCCTGTGAAAGTTGGGCTGAACTAAGATTAAAAACTCCTGAGATATTTATCTCTTTCTTTTCTTTGGTCCTGATCCTCCGCCCCCCTCTGACACCCCTCTTTCTTCGTGAGTCCTTTTTGGTCTGATGTTGTCCATGGGAAAAAAACGAGGTGACTGGTTCCTTTCATACACTGGGGGTGTGTCATATTCCCGCCTAAACCTTCTTGAATGGTCAATGTATTCTTCAGGATGTCTGGATATACTAGGCTCATCCGCCACATCATTGCCCCCATGATGCATAAGGGGGGCAAATCTGTTTTGGACTGGAATATGACTACTTCTAGGGGTATATCCATAGTTGTGACCATTATGATGTGCCCCTCGTGTGTCATGGTATTCACGGTCATGTCTGGAATTGGTGTACCCCGGGTGACTCCTCTGTGGGGAATAATAAGCATTGTCATGGTTCAACTGACCATAAAATCCACGATCCTCATCATATCTACACAGGTTCCATCCTCTTCTGGTGCAAATTCCACTATGAGGGGAACTGGTCACAGTAATATCCCACATACTCATGGTTACACTACGGTGAAACTAAAAAATAATAGACCTAAGAAGCATGGACCTTGGGTTGAAACACTTAATGGTCAGCATGGGGGTGCAAACCACTATCCACCTCGTAGGAGGAGGCCTTCGTATTATGATGAGGATCGTGGATTTTATGGTCAGTTGAACCATGACAATGCTTATTATTCCCCACAGAGGAGTCACCCGGGGTACACCAATTCCAGACATGACCGTGAATACCATGACACACGAGGGGCACATCATAATGGTCACAACTATGGATATACCCCTAGAAGTAGTCATATTCCAGTCCAAAACAGATTTGCCCCCCTTATGCATCATGGGGGCAATGATGTGGCGGATGAGCCTAGTATATCCAGACATCCTGAAGAATACATTGACCATTCAAGAAGGTTTAGGCGGGAATATGACACACCCCCAGTGTATGAAAGGAACCAGTCACCTCGTTTTTTTCCCATGGACAACATCAGACCAAAAAGGACTCACGAAGAAAGAGGGGTGTCAGAGGGGGGCGGAGGATCAGGACCAAAGAAAAGAAAGAGATAAATATCTCAGGAGTTTTTAATCTTAGTTCAGCCCAACTTTCACAGGGTGAACAGGCCCTCCTCAGTCAAGGTTTAAAGTTTGCTCCCCCACGGACCCTTGATAAATTTGAGACCTTTATAGATGCCCACAAACTAATTAGGAAATTGAACATTAAGAGGCATTTTCTTCTTAACCCTATGGGTGTCAGTGGCCTAAACAAGGTCGCATATACAGGTCCACCGTCAGGCTCTATACCATCATCAGGTAGTGGGTTGACTGGTGATGTTGTGGTTCCAACCAGACACACCAAACTGGCAAATGCCTCTTTATATAATCCTCCAGGTTTTATTTCCTCTTCTTTACAGACATTCAAGGAACTTGTCTTAAAGGATATAGCGGATCTTAAAATCCCCAAATCCAGAAATACATTTGAGTTTCAGGGTCAATTGAAACAGATATGTAAACGTAACGATTTGGTTGTACGCCCAGCTGATAAGGGTGGGGGGGTGGTGGTCTTGGACAAGAGCGATTATATTGCAGAAATGCATAGGCTTTTGTCTGACACCGCTACTTACAGCCTTTTAGCCAATAATCCAACAGTTAAATACAAGAAAGAACTCCAGGCCTTAATTAATGAGGGTTTCTCATTGGGCATTCTAAATAAAAAAGAAAAAGCTCATTTAATTCCATCAGCACCGAGAGTGCCAGTGATATATTACCTGCCCAAGGTGCATAAAAGTACCACCAACCCACCTGGTCGTCCGATCATTAGTGGGTTGGATTCTATAACGGCGCGTATTGGCAAATATATAGACGAATTTTTGCAGCCATTGGTTATCTCCACTCCATCTTATTTACGCGACACCACTCAGGTCATTAATTTATTGAAAGATTGTGAATGGAGAAATGGGTTTACATTAGCTACTGCTGATGTAAATTCACTGTACACTGTTATTTCACACCATCATGGTCTGGAAGCAGTTTGTTTTTATTTACAGCAAGACATTTCACTTTCAGTTATACAAAGAGATTTTATTGCCAACCTTTTGGTATTTTCAACTAGCCACAACTATTTCTGGTTCGGTGGAGACTATCATCTGCAAAAATGCGGAGTAGCGATGGGCGCTAAGTTTGCCCCTAGTGTGGCAAACTTGTTCATGTCTTTTTGGGAAAGAGAAGTCATTGATGCTAACCCTCCAAGTCAACTCAAATTATGGAAAAGATATATTGACGACATCTTGATAATTTGGGAGGGTGACATCTTGTCCCTTGATAGCTTTTTATCTAGTCTGAATGTTAATGACAGAGGAATTTTTTTAAAATACGATATCGGTGATTCTATGATTAATTTCTTGGACCTTATTATTACGGTTAAAGATGAGACAATAACCACCATGACTCACTTTAAAGAAACTGATCAAAATGCATATATTCCCACAACGAGCTGCCACCATTCACAATGGCTTAAGGCTGTCCCAAAGGGACAATTTCAGAGAATTAGACGTAATTGTACCTCTTTATATGATTTTCAACAGCAGGCCCAAACTCTAAAGAAGAAATTCTTAAAGGCTATAAAGAGGACAGCATTGATGAAACCATCTTGGCTGTCAGTACTTTGAATAGAGATCAGCTCCTTACCTCAAAACAGACCGTCACTAATGACAAAGATTTCTTCAGCTTTGCTTTAATTACTGGATTTTCTGATCAACACTTCTCTGTAAAAAAGATCTTAAAAAAGCACTGGGGTGTTTTGAAGAATGATCAAATACTGGGATCCATTATCCCAGATAAACCCATAGTAATCTTTAGAGGAGCACCGTCATTACGTTTAAAAATTGCCCCAAACATCATTGATCCCCCTAAAGTGGTGCATTTTTTTCAAGAAATGAAGGGTTTTTATCCATGCCGTAAGTGCAATATTTGCAAAATTAATGCATTAGAGGGACGTAAACTCACATCTTTTCAATCTACTCAGACCCTTAAGGTATATAACATCGAAAAATTTATCACCTGTACTAGTGATCATGTGGTTTACTTAATACAGTGTCCCTGTAAAAAACAATACATCGGTCGGACAAAACGAGCAGTTAACATCACACTCAATGAACATGTTGGCAATATAGGTAGAGGATTCCCTAAACATAACTTATCTAAACATTTTGCGAAATATCATGCCAAAAGTACTGATGGGACATTGGTTTTTACCCATGGAAAAATTATGTCCACACTGGAGGGGCACAAACAAAGTGCGTACCATTTCCCAGCTTGAAACCCGTTGGATTTTTAATATGCGATCTTATAGGCCTCATGGGTTAAATGTGGACTGGGACATCAATTGTTTTTTAAATAATGCATGATTTTTGTCCCATCCATATTTCTTATTATACCTCACCACTATTCATTCATTTTTTCCTCCTTTATCAATAAGTGTTTTTAACATATTTTTAACATTTTGTAATATATTTTTTAATTATGTAAATGTATACCTTATATGAAATGTTATGATTCTCTTATAAGACTCTAAATTAATATATATAGCATATGATGTGTAGATTTATGTATATCTTTATGTGTTATGGGTCAGCTTAAGATTTATATATATATATGTTATATGTTTGTTTTCATTAAGAAACTTCGTGATTTGTGAGGTGGATATGGCGTTCCCTGATTTTTCCTGTGCTGTGTTTACTCCGTCCATGTGTCTTATTCCTTTTTGTCCACAAGATGGCACCCATCTTATTATTTTTACTCTCTTCCGCAAACAGCTTCGTTTATGCGTCGCACACTAACACGTGCACGCTCCGTTCTTTTCTCTCCCATAGTCTCTATTGTTTTGCCCTCTTCCATCATGGCGGATGTGGCTATATATAATGAGCTGTGTGATGACGATCTCCCAGGCAGCCAATCCCCGTAGACGTCCGTATTGCGACGAAACGCGTAGGAGGAGCTTAGCCGTAGTGACGTCATCACGTTAGACGGAGAGACACGTGACGAACGGAAGTACGAGGCAAACGGAAGGTCGAGGAAACGCCATCCTCTCCATGCTATATCCCACATGCGAATTTACCAAGTCTTTGCTGTAAGTGCACACTCGTTTTTATTAAATTCAATCTTTATACAGTAACGCACTATGTGGTTTCCTACCATTTTTTATTTTATGAACACATCAACGCCAAATTGCTAAACTGGAGTGGATCTGATCAGGATCTTGTCCCTTTGGAGCTCTTATGCTGGTGTTAGTAGCAGTGTCTGGAATAGTCTTCAAGGAAGACTTTAAACATCCTTATACCCTATGAGACCGTTGAAAGCCCGGTCTTTTTCTCTGGTAAGGAGATTTCATTTCCCACACATTGGGTGTCCCTTTATCTCATCTTCGGTGGAGGATCTTTTCACATACAGATATTGTTGGTCACTTAAATTGGACTCAATTCACTGTTTTCTATGGACTATGTTTTATCACACCCATTGACCAATTGGATGGGTCCGTTATTCTGAATGGTTTATTCCTCATTCACTTATTGTGTTCACTCATATTAATATTGGTCATTTCTTTCACACTCAATTTTCACAGGTTAAGATATTAGCGCTGTATTATCTTGTATTTTGTGTTCTTTTGTTTACTATGGTAATTAGTAATTAATACTGGCAGCTTTTTTAACTCACACGATTATTTAATTGATTTTATTTTGTTAGCGCAGTGTTTTTTTCTGTTAAGACAGAGAAATCCCTTTCAATGCTTGACAAACGCCAATAGCAGCCACAGCCGGCTGCACCACTGCACCCGCCGTGGTAAAGGAAGCTTTCAAGAGAGTTTCCAGTTGTTTATCAACAGGATCCTTGAACATCTGTATGTTCTCCACTGGGCAAGTCAGACTTATTCACACAGGAAATGGCTGCGTCCACAGCTGGGAGCGCCCACCTTTTGGAAAATGTTTCTTCCATAGGGTAGAGGACATCAAACCTCTTAGGGGGTACGAATATTCTGTCCGGTCGTACCCAATCTTTAAATAACAGATCCTCTAAGAGAGGATGGACTGGAAACAGAGCATTACTTAGTGGCGCTTTTAAGGAGCCCAAAGAAGATACCGTAGGGACTTGAGGCCCTATTAGGGGCAATTTAAATGCCGAACGGACCATGTCTGTCAAAGACTGTATCCACAGACTCTCCGCTTGGGAGGCTGAAAATGGTTCCTCTATGGTGGATTCCTCAATATCTGAACCCTCCAGGTTCTGCTCCCCTTGATCCTCCTGAGATTCATACTCCTCAGGAGGCAACTTCCTCTGAATTATTAGACAAGGATAGATCTGGCATAGCCTGACTGAGATCCTCAGAACCAGAGGGGGAACCCTTGGGTTTCTTTGCAGTTTTTGCTGCCCCTGGTTCCTGAGCCCTTGGGAGCCATGATACAATACTGAGGCACTCCGTGAAACAACAACCCACTGTTTTAGCAAGGAGTAAAAAATAATTTAGCTAGGGTAAATAGGTTTTACCTAATGTCCCTGAGCTACTGGGAAAAAAACAGCCTTTTCCTCCTCTTTTTTTTTTTTGACGGTTCCCAATATTTGTGCGCTTGCCAGCTGCTGCAAGGGTCTAGGCTTATAGAAAAATCAGTCCTTGAGGAGCCAGCTCCGGACCTGCAATACCATTTTAACGCCACTAGGTGTCAGCACACCCTAGGAGCACCACCGCTCTGTGTCCTTCCTTCAGCACAGTAACTGAGCTGAAGATAACAGAGAGGAGGGGACGCCCCCTTTCTCCTGACGCAATCTGCGCCTCCTCCCACGACGCATGCGCACAACGGTGCGCGCCACGCTTTGAATAAATATGCGCCCTCGCACGCGCGCCCCACACATGGAGGAGGACGCCAACGCTGGAAGTCCTCCAGCGTTGGCGTCCTCCTCCATGTGTGGCGCGCGTGCCTATCAAGTTTTGCTCACAGATAGCGGAAGTGACAAACAACCCTGGAGGTAAGACAATCCGGCCCTAGACCTATTGTCATGGCAGCCCAGGGTTAGCAGCAGGAAAAAAAAAAGGCACACAAAAAAAGGGGGGTTAGGTACTGGGGTGACTAGACCATCCTGTCACTATAAATTGACATAGTGGACCCATTCGCCCATGCAGAGCATACCCAGGCTAAAAACACCAGAATCTCCCCCGGGGGGCCTGCCGACGGAACAAGTCCCGCAAACCCCCCCCTTACCTGCTCCAAGCTGCAGGACAGTTTGCATAGGAGCAATCAGAAGGTCAACACCTGCAGATATTAATGATCAATCATTAAACACGGGTTTGTCAATGCAAACCTTGCATGGAGGTTACGCTCAGGAGAGCTGTACATTAAACTATAAGAGCCGGTTAACACACAGCCGACACGACTTTGGGGGCGCCTCGGCAAGGCGATCTCAAGACGTCTTGAGAGGCAACTTGCAAAATGACTTCAGTATTGAAGTCAATGCAAGTCGCCCCGAATCGCCCCCCAAGTAGTACAGGAACCTTTTTCTAAGTCGGAGCGACTTCTGTCGCTCCTATTAGAACGGTTCCATTTACTACAATGGGACGCGACTTGTCAGGCGGCTGTGTCGCCTGATGAGTCGCCCCAGTGTGAACCGGGTCTCAGGGCCTCTGCCTCCAAAATGATATGCTTGGTTTGGGAGCATAATTCGTTCCAGAAACACGCTTGTAATCCAAAGCACTTGTATATCAAAGCATTTTTTTTACAGGGTATAAAAGAGAAGAGAGGCACCCCTAAGTGTAGCAATAAGTTGCAAAATGTTGTACCTTCATTAAATGTAACCACATTGCTACACTTAGAGGCTCCTCTTCTTTTATATACTCAGTTGTGACATGACGGTACACTTATATCAAGACATCGCTTGTATATCAGGTAAAGATTTATTAAAACATTTTGCAAAACGCTCTCAAACCAAGGTTTTACTAAATTATAATATTAATATATATATATATATATATATATATATATATATATATATATATATATATATATATATATATATATATATATATATATATTACACACACACACACACACACACACTAGAGCTGCCCAATTCTGGCTAAAATGAGAATCCCAATTTTTTTGCTTAGAAGATAGATCACATTAAATAAAAGATAAGTAAAAAAAAAAAAAAAAAAAAAAGGGGGGGGGGGGGGAGAAGATAGATCACTATTCTTGCAGCGTAACAAACTCTGCATTGGAGATCATCAGGGGATTGAATCGAGGTCACAATTTAACGATTAATTGTGCAGCTCTAACACACACATAGTACCTACTCAAGTGAACACACACACAGCATCAGTGTCGCATAAGGCTTTTTTGATAATTTAGACCACATGCTATAGATAAAACAGTATGGTCCTGCTCATTGGGTCAAATAAACATATTTAGAGGGTAGAAGAGAATGGAAGCAGCCTAAGCAATGCAAATAAAGTGTAGCACACTTATAGCTAACAAAGTCAATATACCTTAAGTGATGGTATATGTGCTTGTCTTTTTTGTACAGTTGTGGAGCTGGTTTTTGATGCCATGCCAGTAAGAGTTTGCATCTTGAGAGCAGCTGTCGAAGCACTATTTGCTGATAATGTTCTCTTTCTCTCTGCATGAAAAATATAATACATCAGCACTGGAAAGCCAGTAATCACAGTCATGAGGTATTTAAATGATTATCTTTAAAAAAAAAAAAGAAAGAAATAGGCTTTTTTGTACTCACCGTAAAATCCTTTTCTGAGTCCATGGACGGACACAGCTCCTTAAATCTTGACAAGTGGGTTATGTTCCCTGTTTACAGGAGAGGACTAGGCAGAAACATGTTAGATGATTAAATACTAGACATGTGCACTGCCAAAAAATTAGTTTTTTTAATTTTTATTTCATTCGTTTTTTTTGCTTTTTTCGTAAAATTCAGAATACGGAAATTCAGAAAAGCAAAAATAAAAAATTGAAAAATCAAATTTTCCTAAAAAAAAAAAAAAAAAACGAATGAAAGGAAAACAAATTTTCGGAAATTCTAAAAATTTGGAAATTTCCCATTTTCGAACTTTATAATTTCGAATTTTACAATTTTGAATTTGATTTCATTTTTACGAATTTTTCATTTTTACATTTTTTATTTTTTGAATTTTTCAATTTTCCAATTTTCGTATTTCCAAATTTCGAAAATTTAAATATATTCGAAATTTGGAAATATGAAAATTTGGAAATACAAAAATTCGAAAAACAACAAATTTGAAAATTAGATATTTTGAAAATTGAAAAATTCAAAATTCAGAATTTTTTGAATTTTCGAATTTGTTTTTCTGAATTTTTTCATTTCCGAATTTTGAATTTCCGAAAAAATATGAAAATTTGAAAATTAAAAAAAAAAAAAGATCGAAATTTCTGAATTTTGAAAATTCTAAAATCTAAAATTCGAAAAATGTTTGTATTCCTGAAAATCCGAATTTCCGAATTTCGGAAATACGAAAATTTGGAAATTAAAAAATTCAGAGATAAAAAATTCTGAATTTCCGAATTTTTGTTAAAAAACGAATTAGAAACTAAACGAATTGCACATGACTATAAGGCTTCATTTCCACTGGCGTTTTTACAGCCACTGTTAGGCTTTTTTACAGCTTAAAAACGCCTGTCCATGTTTATTTTGTAAAAAAAAAAAAAAAAAAAATTTTTTGTGAGCTGCAGCTTTAAAAATGCCGCGGTCGCGTTTTTGCGCGTTTTTGAGCATTTTTTAACGTCTGGCGTTTTTACAGCTCTACTCTGGAGCTTCAGAACGCCCTGGTCCTGCGTTTTTTTTACAGCTCAAAAACGCCTATGCCATTTGCAGCTCAAAAACGTCTATGTGGGCATGATGCCATAGAATAACATGGACAGGCGTTTTTAAGCTGTAAAAAACGCTCAGAAAAGTGGCTGTAAAAACGCCAGTGGAAATGAAGCCTTAAATGCATGTTACATTAACAGAGTTGAACAGACCCGCCCAGGGGGCGGTCCCTCCAGACATAACCCTCCTCCCTGCAGTATGCAGCCTCAGTTCGTAACAAACAGTACAAACCTAAAAAGGAGGGGTGGGTGCGGTGTCCGTCCATGGACTCAGAGAAAAGGATTCTACGGTGAGTACAAAAAATCCTATTTTCTCTTATCGTCCATGGACGGACACAGCTCCTTAAATCTTAATAAGTGGGACGTCCCCAAGCAGTGTCAAAAACGAGGGGTGGGAACAGTATCAGTAAAACCAATTGTAACTTCACCCTAAAACAAGCAGAGCTCAACGAAGGAGGTGCAACTTTAAACAGTCGCCTGCAAAATCTAGCGGCCAAAAGAAGCATCAGAAGATGCACTCACAGCAACCATGTAAATTTTGGAAAAAGCGTGAACGGACGACCAAGTCGGACGACCAAGTCGCCACCTCGCACGCATGATAAAAACCCAGGAAGCACCAATTGCCCTGGTCGAAAGTGCCGTGACCGGAAAGGGGGGGCCCGCCCCCTAAGAGCATAGGCCTGTATGACGGTCTGCCTGATCCACCGAGAAATGGTGATCAACGAGACCGCCAGGCCCTTTTGGGGACCAGACACCGACAGAAAAAGAGTCAGATCTCCGAAACGGAGACTTAGTAGGCAGGTACACCCGCAAGGCGTGTACCACGCCTAAAATATGAAAAGAAACCTTCGTAGGATGCGCCGGCCGAGGACATAAGGATGGAAGAACAATGTCCTTATTCAGGCAAAAGGCGGAAGCCACCTTCGGAAGAAGGGAAGGTCGCGGGCGCACCACCACCTAATCCTTATGGAGGATCAAGCATGGCGACTTGCAAGACAAGACTGCTAACTCATAAACCCTTCTGACAGAGGTAAAGGCCACTAAAGGGGCCACCTTCTGGGATAGTGTCAAGAGAAAATCTCTGATGTTTTCAAAAGTAAGGTTCCTGAAGATCAGAGAGCACCAGAGTCAAAACTCATGGGGGGAAGAGATGGGCCAAGAGGGAAAAGTATATGACAAACCCCCTGCACAAAAAGGTACCCACCATGGAACAGGCCGCAAAAAGGCCACTGAAAGAACACAGCCAAGGCTGAAATCTGCCCCCAAACGGTGCGTTAAGCAATTTTTAGATCCACTCCAAGTTGTAAAAACAGCAGGACCCTGGGCACCGAGTACGTCCATGGACGTCACCCCATTCTCTTCGTACCAAGAGATGTAGGCCTTTCAGGTGCAGCGGTAGATCCTTCAAGAGGATGACTACCGTGCCCTCAGCATGGTTGAGATGACCAAGTCGGACAGACCCAGGTCTCTTAAATTCAGGTACGCTGAGTCGGAACCAGGACCAACTCCAATGTTTAACACCCACCTGAATTCTCAGAGGGTCTGAATGGCTACAGACACATCCATTAATTCTGAGTTAGAAAGTCGTCTAAGTAGCCCACGATGGCAAAGCCTCGCTGTCCCACAAGGTTAGGATAAGTGCGAGCTCCCTGGTGAAAACCCTTGGTGCCGACGCCAGATCAAAAGGAATGGCCACAAACTGACAGACAGTGGGCCTCCCCAATCACGAAGCACAGAAAACTGACTTGCGCAAAATGGGACATGCATGTATGTGTCTTTGATGTCCAAGGACGCCAGAAAGTCCCCCAGATGGAGCGCAGCTACCACCAAACTAATGGATTCCGTGCGGAAATACCCATCGTTCACAAAGGCATCATAGGCCCTTGAAGCCCAAAATCGGACGGACCCCATTCATCTGTGGGTCCGAGAACAGATTCGGATAGAATCCCTCAAACCTCTAGTCCTGCAGGAAAGGTAAAATTACCCCGCAGCTTAGCAAGTCCCACACTGCCCCAAGGTAGACCGACGAGCTGGGAGAGGGAGATACGAGGGAAGAAATCAGTTTGGTGGATAGGAAGGAACCCTATCTAGTACTCCGAAGAGACCACCTCGCAGACCCACTGGTCAGAGAGCAGGGAGGTTCACCGAGTTGTGAACCTGCAAAGCCGACCCCCCACCCCAGAGACAGGTAGGTTAGGGTGCCGGAGCGATAGGCTTACGCACCCAGGGACGTTCTAGTCCCTCAGCTGAGCCTTTGTCAGCCTGGGAGGGTTTGCCAGTGGACCCTGACTGAGGAAAAAAACGCTTTGGCGTGGGAAAGGAAGGACCCGGCCGGCGGCGGGGCTCCTTCCCCCTGGAGGACTGATGAAGGAGAGTGCTCTTCCCTCCAGTGACATCCTTGATAATGTCGTCCAGCGAGGACCCAAAAGGTCTCCCACCCATGAAGGGTAAATCCGCCAGGGTGTATGTTAGAGGCCTGGCCAGCAGACCAGCCTTGCAACCAGAGAAGGCGGCATAAAACCATCTCTGAAACAGAAGCCCTGGATATCAAGGGCGCGGCATCCAGTGAAGCATCGCAGACATATACAAGGCCCTGGACCAGCTGGTCCGCTGGCCTAATCACTTCGGGAGAGAGTCGGCGCTCCTCCACAGTCTGGTGCAAAATGCTCACTCAGTGAGTGACAGACCCCAGAGTAGTGGTCACAATAGGCCGAAAGGCAGACCCCAGCATGGTAAACATGGAACAGGTCAGTACTTCGGATCTCCTACCAGACAGATCCATACAAGTGGGGGTTCCCGTAATAGGGGGAGTGGTCACATATACATGACAACCAGAGGGTCCACCAACAGAGAAGAAGCCCACCTCTTGAAAAGGCTCTCCTCAAAGGGGCAGCGAACCGCCAGGCGGTGAGGGACTTTAAAAGCCCTCTGCGGCTTTTCTCATTCCACATCTTAGAAATTATCAAAGAAGGGCACAGAAGGAAAAAACCTACACAGAGTGGTCTGATTTGTGTGACCCAAAAAAGACTGAGCCCTCAGCGAAAGCCCAGCTGCACTATCCAGCTTAAGGGAGTCCCTTACAGCAGTGAGAAGCGCACCCACAAGTGCCTTATCATGCACCGACCCAGGTACCTGGTCCATGGCTCCATGACAGAGCATTTCCCAGGGGATAACGGGGGGAGGGGGCACTCTTAACCCCCGCCCTGGTACAAAAGTGTCCAGGATTAACAGTAAAAAGTCTGTGGGAATCCCAGGTGTTAACACCTGCTGTCACCACAAGCATGTTGGGGAAGGGACCCAGACTCCAAAACAAAACAAAAAAAACGGAAGCTCCTAGGGCCCTATTTAGGGTATCCCACCCACTTGCTGCGCTGACCAGGGGTACCCAGGGCACTCACCACAGGAGGAGACTGCCCAGCGCTACCATCCGCCCTCAGTACACAGCGCGTGGAGAGGAAAAAAACCGTGAGGTAAATTGTGCGGCATCTGAAGAGACCTGTGTGCGCCGTAGGATTCAGCACTAGGGGCCAGGACCACTCAAAGTTGGCCGCCGAGTGTTCAAAACACGGCCACTGGAAAATGGCCGACCGCAATGTAAGCTGCGCCATAGCGCGGCTACGACAAAATGGCCACCAATGGGAGTTTTCAATGCAATTGAAAATACCCCAAAACTGGCGCCAAAATGCTGCATTTAAACAGAGAAAGCCTTCTAGCCTTCTAAGTGAAAAAAAAAAAACACAGGGAAAGAGCCCCAAGTACAAAAAAAACGCAGGCCAGATACCACAGTACCCTCAGGAAGCCCCCCCCCCCCCCCCGACACCGGCAATGTTTAGCAATGCAGCAGAGGGAAAAGGAGCAGGGAAGGGGGGATAGGAGGACCCCCGAACCCCAGGAATGCCCAGCCGTACCAACCCACCTAAGCGGGAGGGACTGTACTTACCCGTCCGAGCCAGGACTCGCTGCCGCATTCCTGACAGACCTACAACCGCAATGGAGGTAGCTGTCGGCCTAGTCCACTGTGAGCGAGACCACAGCCCAGTCATGTGTGGACCTCGGAGCAGAAAGCTCGCCGGCCACCCCAGGAGTCATGGGGTATGTCGTGGCAGACCCCAGCCTCTTTGCAAAGGTGTGCCCACGCTCGCTGGTCTGACTGAGTAGACTACAAGGATCTATATTATCCAGCCTGTCTCTCAGCCAACAGTTAAAAGAAGATTCTTCAAGAAAAAATGAAAATAAAATAAAAGTTTCTCCTCAGGGTGCTGGGCTCAAAAGGGAGCCATACGTCCTTCTCCTTTGCTAGGCAGAACGAAACTGAGGCTGCATACTGCAGGGAGGAGGGTTATGTCCGGAGGGATCGCCCCCTGGGCGGGGCTGTTCAACTGTGTTAAAGTAACATGTATTTAATTATCTAACATGTTTCTGCCTAGTCCTCTCCTGTAAACAGGGAACATAACCCACTTGTCAAGATTTAAGGAGCTGTGTCCGTCCATGGACGATAAGAGAAAAATACGTTCATTACTATAACCACGTCAGCAGTGGAAGGTTTACCCCCCTTCATGACCAGGCCATTTTTTGTGATAAGGAACTGCGTTATTTTAACTGACAATTGTGCCTGTTCCCCCCCACAAATAGAGTTTTTTTTTGTGGCATTTGATCACTTCTGCGCTATAAAAAATAAATAGGCAGACAATTAAAAAAAAAAATCTATTTTTTACATTCGGATATAAAAACATATAGGCCAATATTTATTCTGATACATATTTTTGGTAACTAGTAATGGCAGCGATCAGTGACTTATAGCGGAGACTGATATTGCAGCAGACAAATCAAACACCAAACTGACACTTTTTAGGGGACCAGTGACATTAATACAGTGATCAGTGCTAAAAAAAATATACACACTGTACTAATGACATTGGTAGAGAAGGGGTTAACATCAGGGGTGCTCAAAGGGTTAAATGTGTTCCTAGGGAGTGCTTTCTAACTGTGGAGGGTGCTTGCACTGTTGGAAGGCAGAGATTAGCGTTTCTGCTTAGAAACACAAGATAACTGCCTTCCCTTGTCACAGAACTGTGATCTGCCTTGTTTACAAAAGAAGATCGTCACTCTTCCTGTGCCTCGAATCATCAGTGAATGTTTGGCTCCCGCTGTATTTAATTACAGCTGAGCAGGTCGCCGACTGCGCGCCCCAGACCCGAAAGCACAGAATTACGTGCCTGTGATTCTGCACAGTGTCACCGCTCTGCTGCAGTAAATGTGTGTGGGGCGGCCCGCATCAGGTTAAACTGGTTGTAAACCCTTATATACCAAGTGAATTGACTCACCTAATGTGATACTAGGGTTACTGTGTGTGTTTCTGGGCCTTCATGTGGGTGGTGAAAGGAGAGCAATGGAAAGGTTTATCCCTGCCCATACTCCATTCCTCTCTGCAGTGAATAGGGAAAAAGCAGGAAGCGAAAGTGAAAGTGATTCTAAAAGCTATTTTATTTATTTTTTACAAATGGCAAACATGTTCTATTTACCTGCTCTGTGTAATGTTTTGCGCACAGCAGCCCTGGCCCTTCTCTTCCCTTATTTCCGCCTAAGAGGGCTCATGAAGCCGCACAGAAAATGCATGGCTCTGCCCACCAAACACGCGGCGCTCAGTTTATTAGGTTGGGTTTGCTTTTGAATGCATGGCAACCCGTACCGAAAACATACGCTTTGCGTTTCTAAAACATGCGGCAATACACATTACACTTGTATTACCATTTAGGCTGCGTTCCCATTTGCGCATTTCTGAATGCATGGCAATCCACAAGAAAATGCATGTCATGCTTTTCAAATGCACAGTAACCCGCAAAAAAAGTTATGATTTTCCGTTTGTTTAGAAAATGCATGGTAATGCGCTTGCATTACCATTCATTCTCATCCATGTGTTTTGAAAAGGAGTAGCAATTCAGGTAAGAATTGTGTAAAATGTGCTGCGTTTTTAACTGCCAATAATGATTTTAGTATATTTTTTAAAATGAAAAAATTGATTTAACATTTATGCAAATCTCGTTGCGCCCTAAAAATCAGTAGCACTTTATTTTTTATTCTCATGTGCTTTCAGAAAATATATGGTTGCGTTTTTTTTGTTTGTTTTTTTACAAACTCTGAAAGTTGTAAGGGAAGAATAAAAAAAATAAAAAAATAAAAATTGAAAAATGGTCTGACCAGCCAAGTTTAAACGTGGAGTGCAGGGCCTGGCAGCGAAAAGGTTAAAAGAAAATAAAGAATAAAAAGGGCAAACTGTTTAGCCCATAAAAATAGGATTTTTGTACTCACCGTAAAATCCATTTCTCTGAGTTCATGGATGGACACAGCAGCATCTGACCTTGGGGTATTATCCTCCCTTTTAGGAGATTGACTAGGCAGAAAAACAGCATGTTAAGTGTTAAAACACTCCACACAGTACAGTACCTCCCAGGGGGCGGAACCCCCGGGTACATCCCTCTCTCTGCATCATGCAGCCTCAGTTCGTAAACAAGCAGTACAAACAAAGGATGGGTGCTGTGTCTGTCCATGAACTCCGAGAAATGTATTTTACGGGGAGTACAAAAATCCTATTTTCTCTTCCGTTCATGGACGGACACAGCAGCAATTGACCTTAGGGACATCCCCAAGCAGTGTAAAAAAAAAAAAAAATCGAGGGGTGGGAAAAACACAGCAAACCAACTTCACCCCAAAACAAACCAGAGTTCCTCAATGGAGGAACTTCAACCATAAACAGCCGCCTGCAAAACCTTGCAGCCAAAGGAGGCATCCGAAGATGCACTCGCATCCACCTTGTAAAACTTTGAGAAGGTGTGGACTGACGACCAGGTCGCTGCCTTACACACCTGTAAAACAGACGCTTGATGGCGGAAAGCCCAAGAGGCCCCAATCTCCCTGGTTGAATGCGCCGTAACCGGGAAGGGGGGCGCCCGCCCCTTTAGGGCATAGGCCTGAAGCACAAACTGTCTGATCCACCTAGAAATGGTGGCCGACGAGACTGCCAGACCCTTCTTAGTACCAGTCACCGACACGAACAGTGAATCTGACCTCTAAAACGGAGCCGTAGCAGACAGGTACACCCGTAGGGCTCGAACCACGTCCAAGGAATGTAACGTGGCCTCCTTCGGGTTCGTCGGCTGAGGACATAAGCATGGAAGAACAATGTCCTCATTAATGTGAAAGGCCGAAACAACCTTGGGAAGGAATGACGGCTGCGGCTGCCGCACCACCTTATCCCTGTGGATGACCAAGCAAGGAGCCTTGCAAGAAAAGGCCGCTAGTTCAGAAACCCGTCTGACCGAAGTAATTGCCACCAGAAAAAACACCTTCTGGGAAAGAGTCAATAAAGGGATTTTCAGAATGTCCTCAAACGGAGACTTCTGAAGCACCGAGAGAACCAAATTCAAGTCCCATGGAGGCAGTGGAGGACGCACAGGAGGGGCCAAATGTCAAACCCCCTGCACATACGTACGCACTAGAGAGTGCGCCACCAAGGGTCGCTGAAAGTAAACAGCCAAGGCCGAAATCTGCCCCTTAACCGTACTTAAGGCGAGAGCCTGATCCACTCCACGCTGTAAGAACAGCAGAATCCGGGACATCATGTATGTACGAGGGTGCCAATTCATCTCCTCACACAGAGATGTAAGCCTTCCACGTACGATGGTAAATCTTCCAGGAAGTAGACTTCCGCGCCCGCAGCATGGTAGAGATCACCGAGTCCGACAGCACCTGGCTTTCAACAGCCACGCCATTAAAGCCAATGACTGTAAAGCAGGATGAAAGACCCTGCGACAGAAGATCCTCTCGCAGAGGCAGGCGCCAAGGAACGTCTGCCACCAGACGCACCAGGGACGGCGAGGCCAATCTGGAGCGATTAGGATTGTTGGTATCCCCTCGGCTTCCACTCTGCGTAGCAGACGAGGAAGAAGCTTCAGGGGGGGGGGGCGTAGATTAGGCGATAGTGACCCCCATGGTGCGTCTGCCCACAGGTCTCTTGACCCGACCACGAACCGTGACACCTTCCGATGGAGACGGGACGCCAGAAGATCCACGTCTGGAGTGCCCAATTACAGACAGATTCTGAAACACATCCGGGTGTAGCGACCATTCTCCTTGGTCTAGCGTCTTGGCGTTTTAAGTAGTCCGCCTGCCAGTTCTGTACCCCCGGAAAGTACACGGCCGACAGAGCCGGAACGTTCTTTTCGGCCCACTGGAGAATGTGAGCGACTTCCGCCGATGCAGCTGAGCTCCGTGTGCCCCCTTGATGATTGACATACACCACAGCCGTGGCGTTGTCAGACTAGATCGTGACCTGTCGACCATGCAGACCCAGAGACCACTTGGAGAGGCACAGCCTGATTGCCCGGAGTTCCAGGACATTGATTGGCAGACGGGACTCCTCCCGAGTCCAGCGCCCCTGGGCTGACTGGACACCCCAGACACCCCCTCCAGCCGGAGAGAATGGCATCCGTCGTGACCATCGTCCAATGGCACGGCAGAAACGATTTTCCAGCCCAAAGTACCGGAGATGTCAGCCACCACACCAGGGAGGACCTGACTAGGTGACTCACCCAGACCTGGTAATCCAGAGACGAAGGGAGCTTGTCCCAACGCGACCGAATTTCTCTCTGTAACACTCGAGTGTGGAATTGAGCATACGAAACCGCCTCGAAGGAGGCCACCATCAGACCCAGAACCCGCATGCAAAAGCGAAGCGACGACCACTTCTGGGTCGCCAACCGATGTACCGCCGATTGCAGTGTCTGAAGTTTCTTCATTGGAAGGAAAACTCTCGCCTTCGAGGAATCCAGGACCAACCCCAGGTATTCCAGACGCTGAGACGGTACCAACACCGACTTTTGGACATTCAGCAGCCAACCGAATTCCCGGAGGGTCTGGCAGGTGATAAGACACATCCTCCTCTAACTCTGAGCTTGAAGAAGCTCTTTAGGAGAAGGTCGTCCAGGTATCCTACAATAGCGATCCCGTGCTGCCTCAGCAGGGCCAGAATCTGAGCGAGCACCTTGATGAAAACCCGTGGTGCCGAGGCCAGTCCGAAAAGGAGGGCCACAAATTGAAAGTGGCCCTCTCCGACCGCAAAGCGCAGAAATCTCTGGTGCTTTGCGCATATGCAGGTACGCGTCCTTGATATCCAAGGACGCCAGAAAATCCCCCTGATGGAGTGCTGCCACTAAAGAGCGAACCGACTCCATCCTGAACTTTTGCACCTTGACAAAACAGTTGCGGGCCTTGAGATCTAGGATTGGACGGACCCCTTCCTTCTTGGGGACTACAAACAGATTGGAGTAAAACCCCTGAAACCGTTCCAGCAAAGGAACCGTCACAATCACTCCCCTGACCAGCAGATCCTGAACAGCCCCTGACAGGGCCTCCCGACGTTCCGGAGGAAGCTGGAGGTTGGAAGGAAGAAATCTGTTTGGTGGACAAGAGAGAAAGTCTATCTTGTACCCCGAGGAAACTACTTTGCAAACCCACCGGTCGGAAAGAAGAGACCTCCACCGAGCTGTGAATTCGCAAAGTTGCCCCCCCCCCCCCGAGAGACGGGCGGGGGCAGACCTTCATGCGGAAGCAGGCTTATCCGCAGGCTTGTTGGGCTTGCGGAACCAGGGGCGCTTCTGCAGGGCCTTAGCGCCCTGGAAACGTTTACCTGCCGCACCGGGCAGACGAAAAAAAAAAAACGCTTGGGGTAAGGAGCCTCGCCTGTTTACGGCGAGGCTCCTTACCTTTACCCGCTTGTGGGAGCAGAGTACTCTTACCTCCTGTGGCATCTTTTATGATGTCATCCAGGGACGCCCCAAAAATCCGTTCACCCTTAAAGGGTAAGTCCACCAAGGCCTTTTAAGAAGACTGGTCCGCAGACCAACACTTCAGCCACACAAGGCGGCGTAACACTACCGCATAGGCGGAGGCCCTGGAGAGCAAGGGAAGCGTATCCAGGGCTCACTCACAGACAAATTTTAGGCCCTGCACCAACTGGTCGGCCAGCGCCACACAGTCCTCAGAGGCATTATGCGCCTCCAACTCCTGAAGCAACAACTTTGCCCGTTCAGTAACGTCTGTTCAGTGTCTGTGACACTAGAACCCCGGCCAAGACCGGTCTCACCGCCGACCCCACCACTGTGAACATGGAGCGGGCCACAGCCTCAGCTCTCCTATCTGCGGGGTCCTTAAAAGCGGGAGCCTCTTCCACAGGCAACGTGGTCGCCTTGTTCAGTCTGGACACGGGGGGTCCACTGACAGAGGAGAGGTCCACTTCTTTAGGAAGTCCTCCTCAAAAGGGTAACGGACCGCAAAGCGTTTTGGAACAGAAAAACTTTCTGCGGCCGATCCCATTCCTTGTACAAAAATTTGTCCAGATAAGGAACACAAGGAAACACTTTAGCAGTGCGGGCCGGCTTGTGGAACCCAAAAGGGATCGGCATCTCTGATGCCTCCGCCGAATCCTCAAGCTTTTGAGTATCTCGCACCGCAGTGATAAGAGCTCCAACAAGCGCCCTATCGTGCGCTGACCCTGAAGCAGAGTCATCCTCACTGTCCGTGTGGACTAAGCCTGCATCCTCTGACATTACGGAGCCAGGGCCGGACGCAGTAGCAGGGTCCGATTCCGTGTCAGATGCATCCCCAGAAGAAGGCGGGGGCGCTTTTAACCCCCCCTCTGGCCACTCGCCGCTTCGATTCTGGCAACAAACGCCTCAAGGACTGCCGTCATAGCATCCACAGAGGCCGCAGGAGCAGGGGCACCAAGGGTTAACTCCGGCATGTCTAGGGGGGAAGCCTCCGGTTCGGACGCCATGCTGACCCACCCAATTGCCGCACTTGGACTGCAAGGCAAGACCCACAGTCAAACCTCCCGGCCGCAGCAGAGAACAGGGGACCCCCCAGAGGACTCACCACCCGACCAGGCTGTACTGCTGCTACTAACTGCCCAGAGCGCTGTCCGTGCTGTGCCGTCCCTCAGGAAGTGTGCTGGAGCCGTTCGCGCCATAATTTTGGCCACTAGAGGCAAAACCCCTTCCAAAATGGCCGCCGACATGCAAAAAACAGCAT
Organism: Rana temporaria; assembly: GCF_905171775.1. Lineage (NCBI taxonomy): Eukaryota > Metazoa > Chordata > Amphibia > Anura > Ranidae > Rana > Rana temporaria. The sequence goes on from NC_053489.1 coordinate 390,394,759, forward strand.
GCAGGCTACAAGAAAATGGCCCCTGATCGTCAATAAAGGTGCCGGCAAAATGGCGGCCGTGACAGTGCAGAACACACAGTAAACACCCGGGCAGGCCCCCCCGCACACACGGCAACAATAAAGACCACACAGCACCCGACAAAGCCGCAGCCCCCAGCCACAGGACGGAGCCCCCCAGGCGGACCCCCCCACCTCACGGCCAACCACTCAGAATGCGGGGAGGGAGAGGAAGGGAGAGAGGAAAGTAGGGCGAACCCCTGATCGACCTCCCCAGGAATGCATTAGTAGCACCACCATGCCAAGGCAAGGGGACTGCTACTTACCCGTCCTGCGACCACCGGCTGGAGACATCCCGGACAGAACCAACGTCCGCGCAGTTACGGCATGGCTGTCGGCCCGGCACACTGTGACACAGACAGAGCCGGTCATATGTGTGCTCTGTTGCTCACCGGCCACCCCTGGAGCAACAGGGCATGTCGTGGACGGCCCAGCGCGTAGCTAAAGGCCGACACACGCTCGATGGCCGAACATGGGGGGACTACAAGGATCCAGCCTGCCACCCAGTCAGCAGTTGATTGTAGATCCCAGGATCCAAAAAAATGCAGGAAAAAAGAAAAGCGAGAAAATCGCAAAAAAATCTCCAGAGCACATGGGCCCAGAGGAGCCATGTCATCTCCTTTTGCTAGGCAGAAAAAAAACTGAGGCTGCATGATGCAGAGAGAGGGATGTACCCGAGGGATCCGCACCCTGGGGAGGTACTGTACTGTACTGTGTAGAGTGTTTTAACACTTAACATGCTGTTTTTCTGCCTAGTCAATCTCCTAAAAGGGAGGATAATACCCCAAGGTCAATTGCTGCTGTGTCCGTCCATGAACTGAAGAGAAAAAGCACTAGGTTCCAAGTCTGATCACTGTGGGGTGAAGTCGGATGCAGCTGCTAGCAGAAGTGTCCCATGGTCTGCTGTAGTTTAGAGCAGGGGTCTCCAAACTACGGCCCGCGGGCCACATCCGGCCCGCCAGGCCATTTCTTTCGGCCCGCAGCGTGAATCCTTAGTTTCCCTGTTAGTTGTGGAACCTGCGCTGCATATTCGCCCCAGGCAATATGCAGCGCAGGTCCCGCAATCCCTCCCGGCGTCTCACTGTGGTGTCCGTTTAATAAACTGTGAAGTTTTTTCTCCGTTCAGTTCACAGCAGTTCTCAGGAGGAAAATGATCTCCTCTGCAGCCGGTTTAATAAACTGAGAACTTCAGTTCTCAGATGGTGAACAGAGGTGAAGTTTTTTCTCTCAAAACAGCCGAGATCTGTGTAAAAGTGGGTGGACTGCCTGTAATCTCGTGAGATATTGTGAGATTATGTAACATGTAATTAATGTTTTCAGACATGTGATAACATATATATACACATACATATACACATACACACATATATATATATACATACATATATACTGTATTTATCAGCCTATTGTGCGCACTACTCTGGAAGTGAAATTCCTGAATTTTATTTATTTTTTATTACTTACAGTTTTGGCGTCTTGCCTGGCGTCCATCGGCGGCCTTGTCCGGTCTGGCGTCCGTTTGCGGCCTTCGTGGTGTCCTCCCTGCTGCTCCCGCGCTGTCTCTGAGCCGATCCCTGCTTCCCGCGCTGTGTTTGAACGCCGCCGCCGCTGACATATACCGAGCGCAGTACACTGGGGCACGCTCGGCTCCTCTCGCATAACCTAGAAGGGAGCCGAGCCTGGCCAACTGTACCCGAGTATACTGCGCTCGGTATATGTCGGCGGCGGCGTTCAAAAACAGCGCAGGAAGCAGGGATCAGCGGCAAAGTTCAAACACAGTGCGGGAAGCAAGTATCGGCGTATATCGTGCACCCACAATTTTGCCCTGATTTTAAGGGCAAAAAAGTGCGCGGTATACGCCGATAAATACGGTATATATATATATACACACACACGTTATATAGATACTGTATGTATATATATATATATATACACGCACACACACACGTGTATATTGTTGTTAATATTCATTTTTAACCCACTGGTGTTGAAATTAGGAAGAAATAAGCCTTCTTCCTCTTATCACACCAGCTTCTCTCCCAGATTCTCCACCTCTGAGCTGGTGAATCTGGAAGGGAGATATTTCAGGTGAAGAGCTGTGAAATCTTCAGATCACAGTTTATTAAACTGTCCGTTTGTGACAAAACATCCATGTGCTGTGATGTGAAGTGAAGAATGTGTTCTCTGCTCCTTATCACAGTTTATTAAACCGGCAATGCTCTGTGATAAGCAGTGATCAGCCGTGATCTCGGCTTATCACAGTTTATTAAACGTACACCTCTGTGTGTTGGCTGCTGGCTGGGACCACAGCATCCCAGCAGCCAATGAGGTGTTTAGGGCAGACCTGTTGCCGCCTCCCTGCTCCCGCCTCGCTGTTAACCAGTAACGAGTGTGTAATACCAGCGGGGCGGGAGTCGGGAGATGCAGCAGGTCTGCACAGCCAGTGATGGAGAGTGGAGACGCGCTGGACATATGCAAGGAGGGGGGCTGATACACTTGTGTGGGGGTGGGTTGAATGGCGCTGATGGGGCACAAACATCTGGGGGCTGATGACTCTGCTGGGGACACACGTGGAGGGGGTTTTTCAGACTGATGGGGACACAAATTTTGGGGGACTGATGACTCTGCTGGGGACACACGTGGAGGGGGGGTTGTAGACTGATGGGGACACAAATTTTGGGGGGCTGATGACTCTAATGGGGACACAAATGTGGGGGGGGCTGATGACTCTGATGGGGACATACATGTGGGGGGGGGCTGATGACTGATGGGGACATAAATGTGGGGGGGGGGCTGATGACTGATGGGACATAAATATGGGGGGGGGGGTGATGACTCTGATGGGGACACAAATACCTGTGGGGTCTGATGGGGACACAAATGTGGGGGGCTGATGATTCTGATGGGGACATAAATGTGGGGGGGGGGGTAATGACTCTGATGGGGACACAAATATCTGTGGGGTTTGATGGGGACACAAATGTGGGGGTGCTGGTAGCTCTTATGGGGACACAAACATGTGAGGAGGGGGGCTGATGGCTCTAATGGTGACACAAATATGCAGGCGGGGGTGGGCTGTGATGGGGACACAAATGTGCAGGGAGACTCGGATAAATGATGGGGGGGCTCTAATGGGGACACCAATTTGTGGGGATAGCCTGATGAGTGATAGGGACACAGATGAATGGGGACACAGATGAATGGGGACACAGATGAATGGGGAGACTGATGGGGACACAGGTGGATGGGGACACAGATAATTGGGGAGACTGATGGGGACACAGATGAATGGGAACACAGATGAATGGGAAGACTGATGGGGACACAGATGAATGGGGACACAGGTGGATGGGGAAACTGATGGGGACACAGATGAATGGGAAGACTGATGGGGACACAGATGAATGGGGACACAGATGAATGGTAAGACTGATGGGGACACAGATGAATGGGAAGACTGATGGGGACACAGATGAATGGGGACACAGGTGGATGGGGACACAGATGAATGGGGACACAGATGAATGGGAAGACTGATGGGGGACACAGATGAATGCGGAGACTGATGGGGACACAGATGATGGGGACACAGATGATGGGGACACAGATGAATGGGAAGACTGATGGGGACACAGATGAATGGGGACACAGATGAATGGAAAGACTGATGGGGACACAGATGAATGGGGACACAGGTGGATGGGGACACAGATGAATGGGGAGACTGATGGGGACACAGATGAATGGGAAGACTGATGGGGACACAGATGAATGGGGACACAGGTGGATGGGAAAACTGATGGGGACACAGATGAATGGGGACACAGATGAATGGGAAGACTGATGGGGACACAGATGAATGGGGACACAGATGAATGGTAAGACTGATGGGGACACAGATAAATGGGAAGACTTATGGGGACACAGATGAATGGGGACACAGGTGGATGGGGACACAGATGAATGGGGACACAGATGAATGGGAAGACTGATGGGGACACAGATGAATGGGGACACAGGTGGATAGGGACACAGATGAATGGGGACACAGATGAATGGGGAGACTGATGGGGACACAGATGAATGGGAACACAGATGAATGGGAAGACTGATGGGGACACAGATGAATGGGGACACAGGTGGATGGGGAAACTGATGGGGACACAGATGAATGGGGACACAGATGAATGGGGACACAGATGGATGGGGACACAGATGGATGGGGAGACTGATGGGGACACAGATGAATGGGGAGACTGATGGGGACACAGATGATGGTGACACAGATGGATGGGGAGACTGATGGGGACACAGATGGACGGGGAGACTGATGGGGACACAGATGATGGTGACACAGTTGGATGGGGAGACTGATGGGGACACAGATGAATGGGGAGACTGATGGGGACACAGATGAATGGGGAGACTGATGGGGACACAGATGAATGGGAAGACTGATGGGGACACAGATGATGGTGACACAGATGGATGGGGAGACTGATGGTGACACAGATGAATGGGGAGACTGATGGGGACACAGATGGACGGGGAGACTGATGGGGACACAGATGGACGGGGAGACTGATGGGGACACAGATGAATGGGGACACAGATGGACGGGGAGACTGATGGGGACACAGATGATGGTGACACAGATGGACGGGGAGACTGATGGGGACACAGATGGACGGGGAGACTGATGGGGACACAGATGAATGGGAAGACTGATGGGGACACAGATGAATGGGAAGACTGATGGGGACACAGATGAATGGGAAGACTGATGGGGACACAGATGAATGGTGACACAGATGAATGGGAAGACTGATGGGGACACAGATGATGGTGACACGGATGTAAAGCCTCATGCACGCTGGAAGTTTAGCCCCGCTGCAAGATGCTCCAGCGTTTAGGTGCCAGCAAAGAATATAGGAGCACCATCCAATCCTGCTGTCAGCAGTAAGTCAAATTATATTCTATTCTTCTTCTACTGTGGATTTATTTATAAATTATGTTTCCGGCCCGCGAATATGTGTAAAATATAGAATGTGGCCCTCGAAGTAAAAAGTTTGGAGACCCCTGGTTTAGAGGCTATCTGGGGTAGATAATTTCGGGAGTCCCTGATGAAATTAACCTACAAGCAAGGCTCAAAAGTACCACTGTACAGTGTGTCGAACAAGCCCTTCCTACTTCTTATAACTATGTTACCCAAGTGTAATTCTCACTGAAAGACTTTCTGATGCAATGTATGCTAAAAATTAAATCAAATCCTTATTTTTTGGCAAGAACATGGTGTGAAGAGATTTGTGCCAGTCACAGGCTGTCACACCCTTCCAGCCCGTGTCTTAGAATAATAGGGAGGTAATGCCTTAATCGATCTACATGTAATATCCCACCTCCACTGTTTAGCAGGTTAGTGGGCATAGAGGAGGAGTGAGCTGTCATTTACCACTGTGTATACGCCCACATGTGTGTGACACTATAGGCTGCTCAGATTTAATAGGAAGGAAATACTCAGCTTACTTAAAACTGAGCATGTGCAGAGATGCCAACACTGCTATGCAATATCCCTAGCTGGAATGGGGCCACGAACAGAAGGTGGAGATAGGGAACAGGAACAGCAAGATCAACCAGTTTATTTTTTGCATAATACAAATCTCATAGTGACGGAGTAAGAACAACATGTAATACAGCATTCATTGATTGGTTTATTTATGATGTGGGTTTAGCGACACTAAATATTTACAGGGTTTTTTGCACCTCTTCTTGAAGGGGGGTTCCACCTCCGACTTATTTTATTTTTTTAAAGTCAGCAGCTTTAACCGCTTGCCAACCAGCCGCCGCAGTTTTACGGCGGCAGGTCGGCTCTGCTGGGCGAGATCACGTAGATCGACGTCATCTCGCCGAGCAGCCCATAGGCGCGAGCACGCGCGCCCCCCGTTTGCCCCTGACGCCGACGCGCGTGCCCGGCAGGCACGATCACCGCAGGGCACCCACGATCGCTCGTTACAGAGCGAGAACCGGGAGCTGTGTGTGTAAACACACAGCTCCCGGTCCTGTCAGGGGAGAAATGCCTGATTGTCTGTTCATACAATGTATGAACAACGATCAGTCATTTCACCAAGTCAGTCCACCCCCCCCCCCCTTTAGTTAGAACACACCCAGGGAACATACTTAACCCCTTCCTCGCCCCCTAGTGTTAACCCCTTCCCTGCCAGTGGCATTTTTATAGTAATAAATGCATTTTTATAGCACTGATCGCTATAAAAATGCCAATGGTCCCAAAAATGTGTCAAAAGTGTCCGACATAATGTCGCAGTACCGATAAAAATCGCTGATTGCCGCCATTACTAGTAAAAAAAAAAAAAAAAAAAAAAGCCATAAAATTAATCCCCTATTTTGTAAACGCTATAACTTTTGCGCAAACCAATCAAACACTTATTGCGATTTTTTTTTTTACGAAAAACATGTAGAAGAATACGTATCGGCCTAGCCTAAACTGAGGAAAGACTTTTTTATATATACATATATACACACACACACACACTTTTTTTGGGGGGGGGGGGGGGATATTTATTACAGCAAAAAAAATCATTTTTTTCCAAATTGACGCTCTATTTTTGTTTATAGCGCAAAAAACTAAAAACCGCAGCGGTGATCAAAAACCACCAAAAGAAAGCTCTAATTGTGGGGAAAAAAGGACGCCAACTTTGTTTGGGAGCCACATGGCACGACCTCGCAATTGTCAGTTAAAGCGACGCAGTGTCGAATTGCAATAAGTGGCCTGGTCTTTGACCAGCAATATGGTATATACGGGGTTGAAGTGGTTAACCTCTTCCCTACCGAGTCATAGTAAAATTACGTTGGCGGGTCCCGCATTGCTCGGGACACGGTGCGTGTGCCCGGCGGCCGCGATGTCCGCCGGGCACCGGCAATCACGGCAGGACCATGGATCTGTGTGTGTAAACACACAGATCATGTCCTGTCAGCGCTGAGGAGACTGATGTATGTTCCCAGTACAGAGGAACACACATCGATCTCCTCCCCTTGTGAGTCCCCCTAACAGTTAGAACACACTTTAGGGAACATATTTAACCCTTTCAGCGCCCCCTAGTGTTAACCCCTTCCCTGCCAGTCACATTTACACAGTAATCAGTGCAGTTTTATAGCACTAATCGCTGTGTAAATGTGAATGGTCCCACAAATTTGTCAAGTGTCCGATATGTCCGCCGCAATGTCAAAAAAAAAAAAAAAAAAAAAAAAATCGCAGATCGCCGCCATTACTAGTAAAAAAAAATAAAAATAAATAAAAATGCCATAATTCTATTCCCTATTTTGTAGACGCTAGAACTTTTACGCAAACAGATCAAATACGCTTATTGCGATTTTTAACCAAAAATATGTAGAAGAATACGTATTGGTCTAAACTGAGGAAAAAAAGGTTTAAAAAAAAAAATATTTATTAAATCAAAAAGTAAAAGATAGTGTTTTTTTTTCAAAATTGCCGCTCTTTTGTTTATAGCGAAAAAAATAAACACCGCAGAGGTGATCAAATACCACCAAAAGAAAGCTCTATTTGTGGGGGAAAAAAGGGTGTCAATTTTGTTTGGGAGCCACGTCGCACGACCGCACAATTGTCATTCAAATTGCGACAGCGCTGAAAACTAAAAATTGGTCTGGGCAGGAAGGGGGTGAAAATGCCCTGTATGGAGGTGGTTAAAGTCAGCTGCTTACTTTTAATAAGGACACTTACCTGTCCTACTCACCCGCGATGTCAGCCCCCCCCCCGAGGACGATCCCTTGATCCTAGCATCTTCCGGCTCCACTCCCCATTTCCTACTGTGCATGCGCGAGCCGCGCAACTCTTTGTGAATGGGCCAGCTGCTCTCTGGGATACACACAGTTCCCAGAAGGCAGCGCGCCCCATTCACCAGAAGACACCGTGACAAGGACGGAGGAAGAAGACCCACCGCGGACAATGAAGAGGAAGATTACAAACTTCCGCATAGCAACCACTATTTCTGGTAAGTATATATATATATAAAAAAAAAAAAAAAATCTTCAATTTTTTTGGGGGGATTTTTGGTAAAAAAAAAATTCAGGGTGGAACTCCACTTTAAAACCTTAAAGCCTAACTCCAGGAACTTTGAAAATTATTACTAGCAGTGGGGCTATGCTTACACTGCAAAGGTTAACTGCTTGTTTAGTGAAGAGGAAACACTTTATAAAAAAAAAAAAAAAAAAAAAAATTACCCGACTTTCCACTCGCCCCATCTGATGGTGCTCCCCCATGCTCCAGCAGTGGACTGTCCTCCAGCATCATAATGCTGAATGCAGGGCTATGGGCCCTGCGTTGGTCTTGATGAAGTTATGACCTTCAACAGGTGGAGCATGGGGGAGAAATGTTGCAGGGTCCAGTCTAGCAGCACAGAGGATCAGATAAGTAGACTTTTTTATGTCCCCCTAGACTTAAACAAGCAATTAATCATTTGCAGTGCAGCCCTACTTGTAAGGGATCATTTTTAAGCTTCCTGGAGCCGGGCTTTAAAAAAATAGTTTTGCTCCTGGTTTGAGTACTAACACAATCTAGTTTTTTGACAATACTGGTGCTCACATACGTTTAAATTTAGGGATCACTCGCATGTCAAACATACAAATATTTAATTTTCAGCTTACCTGGCAAAAGCAATTGACAAGTGGTGGAAGACTGAGAGGATGGCACACGAGCAATTCGTTTTGCATCTCCTGGCAGAGACAGGGGGGACTTCTGAACACTGCTGTTCAGTCGACTGGATTTCTGCTGAGACATAAGTTGTGCCACCTGCTCCTGTGCCTTCTGAGACATAAGTTGTGCCGCCTGCTCCTGTGCCTTCTGAGACATAAGTTGTGCCGCCTGCTCCTGTGCCTTCTGAATTCTCTGATAACAAATTTCTTGTGGTGTGGGACGGCGATATGGACGGACAACATGTTTACTGGATAAATCAGCCTGATGGAAAAAAAATATATACTAGTAGTAAATAGTTTGATAGATTCTCTGAGCAGAATTTTAGGATGGTGGTTGAAAATGTATTCCTGCACTGTATGGACCATGTCAGTTGGTTGATTAGGTAGCAGCAATTTCTCACCTATGAAAAATCATTATTGCCAGCTAGTAACAATGAATTGTATGAAAAGTGATTTAAACACAACTATAGGTCTAATTTGTGCTACGCGATTACAATAGCAAATCACTTCTACAAACTGCTCTTTTAGAGATTTGTAGCCAGGCCATAGATGTCTATGCATTGTGAGTGATTATGACCAACATGAAACACTGCACAAGTTTATAAAATAAAGAAAAACTGCGCTGATTCAAAAAATAAAGTGCCAAGCTGCTACATACAAACAAACAAAGCCAGCAAAATAGAAAACAGAAAATGTAGCGCTAACACAACTGCACAAGTTTAACCACAGTGTCTTAAAGCGGTAGTTCACCCTCTCGTACTTGATTTTACCATCGAGACAGGCATTGTAGCGCGAGCTACAGTATGCCTGTCCCGATTTTTTTAACCCCGTACTCACCTCGTAGTCGTCCATCGTAGATTCCGGCTCCCGCGGGGAATGGGCGTGCCTATGGAGAGGGAGGATGATTGACGGCCGGCCCTGGCACGTCACTCTCCCCGAAGACAGCCGGAGTAGGTCTCGGCTCTTCACGGCGCCTGCGCACAGGCTATGCGCACGCGTCGTGAAGACCAAGCCTATTTCGGCTATTTCCGGAGAAGCGTGACGCGCCAGAGCCGGCCGTCAATCATCCTCCGTCTCCAGAGGCACGCCCATTCCCCGGTATCTTCGATGGACGACTACAAGGTGAGTATGGGGGGAAAAAATTCGGGACAGGCATACTGTAGCTCGCGCTACAATGCCTGATTTAAAGGTAAAAGAAAAAAAAATATTTTTTTTTCCCGTCGATAGGGTGAACCCCCGCTTTAAGTAAATACATTTTTTACTTGCTAAAATAATCACAGTTCTTTTCTATGCAAAAGAAGAGGATAAGCTGCACATAAATTGTCTGACATGGCTCTTATTGAGATATGTTAACAAGTTTTTTTTTAATCAAAAAAGTTGCTCTTTAAAGTCAACGCAAAGAATAAAAAAAAGCTATCCAGCTCCCACTTCCTCCCGGGTCCCTGCAGAGCTGGAAGGAAGTTCACCTCTCCCACCTCCCTCCCTGCAATCTTCTGGGACAGGTCACAGAAGATTGCCCGGCCAATGACAGCACAGCTTGCGCCTCACAGCCGGGCTCCCACAGTCAGAATGCCTGGGGGAAAGGAGAGGAGCGGGGCTTCGTACTTCCACATCGCTGGACCATGGGACAGGTGAGTGTCCGATTATTAAAAGTCAGCAGCTACACTTTTTGTTGCTGCTGACTTTTATATGGGTGGAACTTCGCTTTAAGCAAGTGGTATTTTAGTATTTTTTTCACACAGCAGAAGCATTTTCCGAAGTCATCAGAAATTGCAACCGCTGCAAATGTATTTAATGCATACGTTTATGCTCCCCAAACAGTGTTGATTTAAATACCGATTAGCGGGAGCGTTGAACCGCTGTGCTCTATGTGATCGCAGTCATCTAGCTTTCTAGTGTTCCAAGACAGAGCAGTTTTTATACTTTTAACCACTTAAGGACCATGCCTTTTTCTAACACTTCTTCACACAAAAAAAATTACTTAAAACTCCCAAACATTTATATAGATATATATTTTAGCAGAGACACTAGAGAATAAAATGGTGGTCGTTGTAATATTTTATGTCACACTGTATTTTTGCGCAACAGTCTTTCAAACGCAATCTTTTGGGAAAACCTTTTATTCATGAATAAAAAAATTTAATTGTGGCAATACCTTACGTGTGGTTTGAATTATTTACATATGTGGGCGCGACTTACGTATGCATTTGCTTCTGCGCGCAAGCTCGGAGAGACTGGGCGCTTTATTTATTTTTTTCTCTTTCTTATTTATTTTTACACTGTCCCTTTAAAAAAAAAAAAAAAAAAATCATCACTTATTCCTGTTACAAGGAATGTAAATATCCCATGTAATACAAGGAATGTAAATATCCCATGTAATAAAAATAATCATAACATGTCCTCTTTATTGCAAGAGTTGGGGTCAAAGACACCTCAGATCTGACATTTACACTTAAGGGGTTGTAAAGGTTTGTTTTTTAATTTTCTAAATAGGTTCACTTACCTTTTCCTTCAATTTCCCTTCTAAATGTTTTTTTCTTTGTCTGAATTTCTTACTTCCTGTTCCTCCTCCTCAAAAAAAATAATGAATCTTTACAACCCCTTTAAAAGCAAAAACACAGCGCTGACAGCCGAAAATTGGCTTGGGCAGGAAGGGGGTAAACGTGCCCAGTATTGAAGCGGTTACACAAAAAAAAAAAAAAAAAACAAGGCTTTAGTAGCACTTTAAGCTGACATTGCACAAACTTCTAAATTTCTTGTGTTTTTATTGAACACACCATTACACATTTACAGTGCTGGAGAAAAAAAAGTAAGTGAACCATTGGCGTGAATAGCTGGTCAAATCTCCTTTGGCACAAATGACTTCAAGTGCTTTAGGTAGCACAACATTCAGGAGTAATTTATGACCATTCCTCTTTACAAAAAACAGTTTAGCTCAAATATTACGCAAATATTGGATGTCTGGTGTGAATGGGTCTCCTGAGGTCATTACAAAGTATCTCTATAGGTTTAAGGTCTGTTCTCTTACGGGACCACTCCGAAAGGTGCATTTTCTTTTTCTAAAGCCAGTCTTTAGTGGATTTACTTTGATGGTTAGGGTCATTCTCCTGCTGCATCACCCAACACCCTGGCATTATCCGGTAGGCTATTTTGGTAAACTTATATATTAAGAGGAAAATGAATTCCCAATATACATAGTGCTGTCTATTCTTCCCAAACAATTCAACTACTTTTCATCAGTCCGCAAAACATTTTCCCAGTAGCGTTTCGGTTTGCCAAAGTGCTCTTAGCTGTTACTCATCGGTTTTCCGTTACTTCACTGAGTGTTCTTTGTTGTGCCATGGCACCCACTCATAGGAGGAGTAGCTACAGTATTAAACAGTCCCCATTTATAGGAAATTTGTCTGTTGACAGATGGATGCCTAAACACTGAGATTGCTTTGTATCCCTTTTTCAGCTCTATGCAGATGAACTATACTTGAGTGTACATCTTCAGAGAGCTCCTTCTTTTGCAAGGCAAAAGTTCACATTACCTGATGCTTCTTATAAACAGCAATATTAAAATGTTTGAGTATCTTTTATCAAAGCAACTAAACCATACCGCCAAATGAATTGTATTAATTGGACTCTGTGTGAAAACTACTTTTTCGTATAGCTTCACTTACAGTAATTTTTCCTACAGCACTGATTGTTTAATGGATGTGTTCAATAAAGAAACAGAAATTGTAATTGTTTGTGTGGTATTAGCTAAAGTAAATTGTGATGGTCTATTGTCGTGACTTATATGATTCCATCACATTGAATGACAAATTACTGGAAAAAAAAAGTCAATTCCAAGGGGTCCACATATTTACTGTATCTGGGTCCTGTGCATACAAGAATAAGTTTTGGCATTAAAAAAAACAAACAAACACACTCACATGATTGGAATGATTAACATGAGAAATCCTTTTCTTCTGCCCGGGGGGTGGTGATGTAAAATTATGTCCAGATTTCTCTGCATCATCTTCATTCAGCTGGAGAAAAAAAAAAGAAGACGTGTGTGTTGATATAACATGCACTTAGGTTTCTGTGTGATACATTTAAAAAGGAGGGAAATGGGAGCCATTGCGAAAGGTGTAAAAATAAGGAGAGACATTCTATCTGGTCTTCTGGCAATGGACCAAACAAAAAAAATTAGTTAATAGATTCAGACAAAATATGCAACAGAAAATACATGCAGGGGTTTTACCACAAGAATTAACCACTTGACCACTGGGCACGAAAACCCCCTTAATCACCAGACCAATTTTCAGCTTTCGGTGCTCTCACAATTTGAATGACAATTACTCAGTCATACAACATTGTACCCATCTGAAATTTTTGTCCTTTTTTTCACACAAATAGAGCTTTCTTTTGGTGGTATTTGATCACCTCTGCGGTTTTTATTTTTTGCGCTATAAAAGAAAAAAGACTGAAAATTCTGTAAAAAAAAAAAAAAAAAAAATTCTAGTTTCTGTCATATTAGCAGGTTATTTCTCACACACATCATATGCATACTACAAATTACACCCCAAAACACATTCTGCTATTCCTCCCGAGTATGGCGATACCACATGTGTGAGACTTTTACACAGCGTGGCCACATACGGAGGCCCAACGTGCAGGGAGCACCATCAGGCGTTCTGGAGCACCCAGGCCAATTCTGACATTTCTCTCCTACATGTAAAAATCATCATTTATTTGCTAAAAAATTACATAGAACCCCAAAACATTATATATGTTTTTTTTTTTCAAATACCCTAGAGAATACAATGGCGGTTGTTGCAACTTTTTATCTTGCACGGTATTTTCGCAGCAATTTTTTGAACGCGTGTTTTTAAAAAAAAAACTGTTTTGTGCTTAAAAAAAAAAAAAAAACAGTAAAGTTAGCCCAATATTTTTGCATAATATGAAAGATGAAGTTACGCCGAGTAAATAGATACCCAACATGTCACCCTTCAAAATTGCACACGCTCGTGAAATTGCGCCAAACGTTGCTACTTAAAAATCCCCATAGGCGACGTATTGCAAGGTATTGGAGTATTGAGGGTATTGCGGAGTATTGGGGGGGTATTGCAGAGTATTGGGGGGGTATTGCAGAGTATTGGGGGGGTATTGCAGAGTATGGGGGGGGGTATTGCAGAGTATGGGGGGGTATTGCAGAGTATGGGGGGGTATTGCAGAGTATGGGGTGGTATTGCAGAGTATGGGGGGGGGGGGTGGTATTGCAGAGTATGGGGGGGGTATTGCAGAGTATGGGGGGGGTATTGCAGAGTATGGGGGGGGTATTGCAGAGTATGGGGGGGGTATTGCAGAGTATGGGGGGGGTATTGCAGAGTATGGGGGGGGTATTGCAGAGTATGGGGTGGTATTGCAGAGTATGGGGGTGGTATTGCAGAGTATGGGGGGGGTATTGCAGAGTATGGGGGGGGTATTGCAGAGTATGGGGGGGTATTGCAGAGTATGGGGGGGTATTGCAGAGTATGGGGGGGGTATTGCAGAGTATGGGGGGGTATTGCAGAGTATGGGGGGGTATTGCAGAGTATGGGGGGGTATTGCAGAGTATGGGGGGGGGTATTGCAGAGTATGGGGGGGGGTATTGCAGAGTATGGGGGGGGGGTATTGCAGAGTATGGGGGGGGTATTGCAGAGTATGGGGGGGGGTATTGCAGAGTATGGGGGGGGTATTGCAGAGTATGGGGGGGGTATTGCAGAGTATGGGGGGGGGTATTGCAGAGTATGGGGGGGGTATTGCAGAGTATGGGGGGGGGTATTGCAGAGTATGGGGGGGGTATTGCAGAGTATGGGGGGGGTATTGCAGAGTATGGGGGGGGTATTGCAGAGTATGGGGGGGGGTATTGCAGAATGGGGGGGGGTATTGCAGAGTATGGGGGGGGGGTATTGCAGAGTATGGGGGGGGGGGTATTGCAGAGTATGGGGGGGGGTATTGCAGAGTATGGGGGGGGTATTGCAGAGTATGGGGGGGGTATTGCAGAGTATGGGGTGGGGTATTGCAGAGTATTGCACTTTACTTTACTTTAGCGCTTATCATTTTTTTTTTTATTGCAGAGTATTGCGCAGGGATGGCTGGATCTGTGACTGCAATTGTCACAGATCCAGCCCACAGTGTGGCGGCTGCTGCTGCCGCCCGATCCCCCCCCCCCCCCTCCCTCTCCTCTCACACTGTACCGAACGGTACAGAGAGGAGAGGGAGGAACCGGCGTCATTACATGACGCCGGTTTGTTTACAAGTGATCGCGCCGTCATTGGACGGCGCGATCACGTGGTAAGGAGCCGCTTCCATTGGCTCCTTACCGCGATCCGTGTTGCTGCGGGTCCCGTGGACCCAGCGAGCGCCGGTAATCGCGTGTGCGCGCCCGCTCGGGCGCGCAATTCTGACTCTCTGGGAGGACGTATATTGACGCCCTCCTAGAGTTAGGGAACCGCCTTGTAGCCGTATTTCGGCTATAGGGCGGTTACCAAGTAGTTAAGAGACCACAGATGATTGATACAGTACTGTAAAATTGATGAACAGCAGGAAAATGTTAAGTCTGAGCTTCAGCGGGCTCCCATCTTCACTCGCCTTGCTTCCAGGTCTGTGACTGGCCAGAGCCGACAAGACGTCACTCCCGCGCATTTGAGCTGGAGCTGCCAATTACGGCACAGGGCTCGGAAAGGAAGGGCACAGCTGGCCAAGTAGTGTGGGGAACTTTACTTCCACTTTAACTTACATGTAAAGGACCTTTTCAGTACGGGTGCTTTCACACCGAGGCATCAGTAAAGCGCCGCTATTTCTAGCAGAGCTTTACCGTAGTTTTTGCTGAGGTTTTCGGCCACTAGTGGGGTGCATTTAATCTCTGCTAGCAGCCAAAA
This sequence comes from Rana temporaria, assembly GCF_905171775.1. Taxonomy (NCBI): domain Eukaryota; kingdom Metazoa; phylum Chordata; class Amphibia; order Anura; family Ranidae; genus Rana; species Rana temporaria. The sequence goes on from NC_053489.1 coordinate 390,410,433, forward strand.
AAGGGTTAAAACCACCCGATTTCAATGGGCAGGAGCGGTGGAAGAGCAGTGTATACACTTGCTCCTTCACCGCTCCAAAGATGCTGCTTGCATGAGTTTTTTTTTTTTTTTTTTAACGTCCTGCCAGCACATCGCCTCAGTGTGTTTCACACTGAGACTGCAGGGGAGCTGTTTTTCAGGCACTATTTTTAGCCCAAAAGCACCTCAGTGTGAAAGGGATCTACATAAAAAGCAAACATTAACTGCTTGTCGCCCGCCAACTGTTAAATGACGGAGGGGCTGTGTGGCTCTCGTTCTGGGACGACGTCCCAGAGCAGCTGCTCTGTTGTGGTAGGACACGGCACAACCCCGATCTCTGTACCATGTGACCGGCTGTGTCCAATCACATCTGGTCACATGTAAACACGCAAATGCTGTTAAATCTGCTCTCATCGCTTCACAATGACAGAGTGCGCAGTGAGGAGAGCCGATCAGCAGCATCTCCTCGCAGGGGACATTAGTGCACTGATAAAAATAGAGCGCCACCAATCAGTGCCCATTAGTGATGCCAGTCAGTGCTGCCCATCAATGGCACCCATCAGTGCCCATACGTGCAGCCTCCTTATCAGTGTAGCCCATCAGTGCACAGTGAAGGAGAAAAATTACTTATTTAGAAAAATTTACTGACAAACTAAGACCTTTTTTTTTTTTAGGTTTCAAAATTTAAAAAAAAAAAAAAAAAAAAAAAAAAAACAGTGATTTAATACCACCGAAAGAAAAGCTCTATTTGTGTGAAGAAAATTATAAAAATGTCACATGGTTACAGTGTAGCATGACCGCGCAATTGTCACAGCGCTGAAAGCCGGCCTTTGCAGGAAGGGGGTGAAAGTGACCTGTAGGCAAGTGGTTAATAAAACAAAAAATAAATAAATGAGGGGGCGTGGCTTGCAGCCAATGGCGCTGGATGACCCTGTAGGCTTTCTCACAGCCGCAGCAGAGGCACTCCAAAGATGGCGCAGGCTCCTATTCCACGCCGCTCATGCAGGCCCCGGCAAAGTGAGGCAGCCACAATACTAACATCCAGGTAAATGGCACCTCACACTCCGCCAGCCCTCTGTCAGGGAGCCCAGAGAAAGCTAGATTTAAAATGAGCGATCACTCAACAGCAATATGAGGTGTGCTCAAACCCCGATTCTCAGGATGACACAAAAGAGCTGCCAGACTCCACTAACTCCTTCCCCACTACTAACCAACCTGTGCTGACTCCAGTCCACACTGAAGGACATGCCAATATCCCTCAGAAGTACACTGCATTTTGATATGAAGTCCTGCATGCAGCGATTTAATACAGAATTGACAGCTGTAGAAAACAAAGTGACACATGTCGAGACAAAAATGGGACAATTCGCAAACATTAATGATTTAGCAGTGGGTTAGAGTAAAGCTTGCAGATCTAGGCGGATCATCATCAAATTAAGGGGGATCCCCGAGTCGATTAATGCGGGAGAGTTGAAGGCCTACTCTGAGGCGCTATTCTCCTCCATTTTGCCCAATCTTATAGAGACTCGAGATTATCGTCCGTATACACCGCCTACCAAAACCGTCCTTCATCCCTGCCCACATACCTTCAGGATGTACTCTTGAGGATGCATTTCCTTCACGTAAAGGAATTATGCTAATATCCTGCACATTGAAAAATCTGCCGACACCATATGAAAACCTGCAACTTTTCACCGATCCATCGCTGCACACTATGCAACCAAGAAGGAATCTCCATACAATCACCAAAACCCTGAGAAATAACTTCCCCACAAAGCTGGTGATACATTGGAAAGGCAGCCCTCATGTTGTCATATCCCTAGAAAAGGGCCCAAGATTACTCAAATCCTGGGATATTGTCCCCTCCCAAGCTCCACCTCAAAGTCTGCAAAGAAATCACTCCAAGAAAGCATCAGAGCGGTCGTAGGATAAGCGCAACTTCCAGGATTCTACCCGATTACCTGTCATAATACATACATGCCGTAATGTTTACTCCGTTCCTCCAAGTTATGTAAAGACTGATCTTCATTTACCAGTCTCCCACCTTATGAGCAGTATATAACTAAACCCTGGTCTAATAGTTGTTTTACTTTCTCTTGCTCCCTTCTTTTGTCCTTTTTTTTTTTCCTTTTTTTTGAGATAAGAGTCAGCACTTCTAATGCCCCATACACACGATCGGGTTTTCCGATTAGAAAACTGCAAGGAGAGCTTTTGGCCAGGAATCCAAGCCTTTGCAGTTTTACAAATGGAAAAAACTGCCAAACCTGCCGGCAAAAAAAAAAAAAAAAAGGAAGAGAACCAGCTTTTTTTTACCCCGTTGGGATCCCCGGTGGACTTTTTCCCTGTCGGAAATCCTGAGCGTGTGAGAACTTGCAGAGAGCATCTATACATATTCTGACCAGCAGATTTCATCGTTGGACCACTGAACATTTATAAAAATGAATGAAGCATGGATCTCGGAGGAATTCAACACATGTGACCAGTAGACCATGTTTCATTCAAATTCTGGTGAACGCCTGTGGGCTAATTTTTTGGGCCTGTACTAGCCGACACTGTATCTGTTGAATGCCTAATGTACCACCAGCCACAGAATACAACGTTGTTTGCTGTCCGGTGAACGCCTGTGGCCATGCGCTAATTTTTGGGGCATGTAATGGGTGGCACTTACTTCTGTATCCGGTGAATGTCTATTGTACCACCAGACACGGAATACAAAGTTGTTTGCTGTCAGGTGAATGCCTGTGACCGTGGGCTAATACTATATGTACTCTCAAATTACCTGAGCTATATTGCCTCTCATACATTTCTATTAGTTGCCAGTACAACTTGTGTATTATATGTGTATCCTCAAAGTACCCGAGCTACACTATCTCTTGTATGCAATTAATACTTGTTACTACAAATACAATTTACTACGTGCTTGACAGAAGTATAAAATACTTTTAGGCCTCATCCTAATTGTTGAACATGTTCGCGCTAACTTTTCTATGATAGGGGTTGATGCGATTTCATAGCATCTCCCCTAGTGACCTAAATACATCTCTACATGGTAAGGTTGATATGATGTAGAGAGCCCCCAAACTCCTGTTGCTAGGTGTGACGCATGGGGTCCCTTACTGATAATCACCTGCATGTAGTGGTGTTTAGGACAGTGACTTTGAACTAATTTTAAACGCTAAGCCTTGGTCGCATGTTGTAATGTGTCCATGCTTAGTAGCTCAACACCTTTCTTTATGTGACACAGAGATAATTACATAGTTACATAGTTAGTCAGGTTGAAAAAAGACACAAGTCCATCCAGTTCAACCACAAAAAAATAAACAAACAAAATAAAAAACACAATACAATCCCATACATCCAACTCCATACCCACAGTTGATCCAGAGGAAGGCAAAAAACCCCAGCAGAGCATGATCCAATTTGCTACAGCAGGGGAAAAAATTCCCTCCTGATCCCCCGAGAGGCAATCGGATTTACCCTGGATCAACTTTACCTACAAATCTTAGTACTCAGTTATTTTATGTACATTTAGGAAAGAATCCAGGCCTTTCTTAAAGCAATCTACTGAGCTGGCCAGAACCACCTCTGGAGGGAGTCTGTTCCACATTTTCACAGCTCTTACTGTGAAAAAACTTTTCCGTATTTGGAGGTGAAATCTCTTTTCCTCTAGTATAATGTATAGATCCCCCAAACTCCTGTTGCGAGGAGCGACGCCTGGGGCCTAATACTGAGTTGTCGCATAGAGAACCACATTGAATGCCTTGCTAACCACAATTGTGGTTCACGCCGTTCACCAGTGATGTTACAATGCCTAATATACCACCAGCCACAGAATACAAGGTTGTTTGCTGTCAGGTGAACATATGTGGGCTTATTTTTAGGGCCTGTAATGGCCGACACTTACTTCTGTATCCGGTGAATGGCTTTATGTACCACCAGCCACAGAATACAAAGTTGTTTGCTGTCAGGTGAAAGCCTGTCGGCTAATTTTTGGGGCTTGTAATGGCCGGCACTTACTTATGTATCCGGTTTTTCACTTAATACTTCTGGTAGGTCAGTGTCCATGTTGTGGGACTATTTGTGCACAGCTAGTAAGTATTTTGTGGCTGCAAATATGACCTGAAGTTTTTTAATATTCGCCTGCCATTAAAGTCAATGGGGCCCGCCGCAAACTTGCGGTTTGCGGACATTTGCGATCGTTCGCGGTCAGCGTTCGTGAACCGTCCCATCGGATGTTCGTCTATCACTACTGCTACATATCTTTGGTAAAAAGTACAACAAATTGGTGTAAATTATTTGGTCTTTGTGGAAGTTAGAGTCCACAAGCTATGGTGCCAATATCTGAAAATGTAACACATCTGAAGTACTGATGGCCTATATCATTTCTTGAGACCCTAACATGCCAGAAAAGTACAAATACCCCCCAAATGACCCCTTTTTGGAAAGAAGACATTCCAAGGTACTTCGAAAGAGGCATGGCGAGTTTTTTGAAGCTGTAATTCTTCCCACAATTTTTTGCAAAAATAAAGATTTTTTTTTTCTTTATTTTTTTCCCCCCTAAATTGTCATATTAGCAGGTTATTTCTCACACACAGCATATGCATACCACAAATTACACCCAAAAACACATTCTGCTATTCCTCCCGAGTATGGCGATACCACATGTGTGAGACTTTTACACAGCGTGGCCACATACAGAGACCCAACATGCAGGGAGCACCATCAGGCACCGAGGCCAAATTCTGACATTTCTCTCCTACATGTAAAAATCATCAATTTATTTGCTAGAAAATTAAATAGAACCGAAAAACATTATGTGCCAGATCCACATACAAATAGATCGGCGCAGCGTATCAGAGATACACTACGCTGGCGTAATTTAGAACCCTCAGCGATTTTGCGCCGTAAGTTACGGCGGCGTAGTGTATTTCTGGCGGCGGATTTCAAATTGGGCAGGTAGGGGGCGGGTTTCATTTAAATGAAGCGCGTCCCTGCGCCGAATGAACTGTGCATGTGTCGTTCCGAAATTTTCCGCCGTGCATTGCGCTAAATGACGTCGCTAGGACATCATTTTTTTTAACTTAGACGTGAGTTACGTCCATCCCGATTCACGGACGACTTACGCAGAAAATAAAAAAAAAAATTCAAATTTCGACGCGGGAACGACGGCCATACTTAACATGGCAAGTCTATCTATACACCGCAAAATACCAGCTTTAACTATACGCCGGAAAAAGCAGACTACAGACGACGTTAGAAAATGCGATGGTCGCGCGTACGTTCGTGGATCGACGGAAATAGCCAATTTGCATACCCGACGCGGAAAACAACGAGAACTCCACCCAGCGGGGGCAGAAGTATTGCATCTACGATCCGAAGGCGTACGCCTGTCGGATCAAACCCAGATGCCGTTGTATCTTGGTTTGAGGATTCAAACTAAAGATACAACGCGGGTAATTTGAAAGTACGCCGGCATACTCTGTCTGTGGATCTGCCCCTATATATGTTTTTTTAGAAAAGACCCTAGAAAATAGTATACAATGGTGGTTGTTGCAACTTTTTATCTTGCACGGTATTTGCGCAGCAATTTTTCGAACGTGTTTTTTGTGCTTTAAAAAAAAAACGGTAAAGTTAGCCCATTGTTTTTGCATAATATGAAAGATGAAGTTACGCCTAATAGATACCCAACATGTCACCCTTCAAAATTGCACACGCTCGTGGAATGGCGCCAAACTTTGCTACTTAAAAATCCCCAAAGGCAACGCTTTAATTTTTTTTTACTGGTTACATGTTTTGAGTTACAGGGCAAAAATTATTGCTTTTGCGCCAACGTTCGCAGCGATGCCTCACATGTGTGGTTTGAACACCATTTTCATATGTGGACGGGACTTACGTATGCGTTCGCTTCTGCATACGGGGACAGAGGCACTAAAAAAAAAAAAAAAAAAATATGTATTGTTCATTTTACTTTATTTTAGTTTGACACCTTTCCCCCCATCCCCCAAAAAAAATGTTTAGATCACTTTTATTCCTATTACAAAGAATGTAATTATCCCTTGCAATAGGAATATGGAATGACAGGTCCTCTTTACAGTGAGATATGGGGTCAATAAGACCCAACATTTCACCTCTAAGCTGGGAAGCCTGGAAAAAAAAAAAAAAAAAAGCCTTAGATTGTATCGTTGAGTCGGTAGAAGGAACAGCCGCTATGATCATTCCTATGGTGTAGGGCGGGGATATGCAATTAGCGGACCTCCAGATGTTGCAGAACTACAAATCCCATGAGGCATAGCAAGACTGACAGCCACAAGCATAACGCTCAGAGGCAGAAGCATGATGGAACTTGTAGTTTTGCAACAGCTGGAGGTCCGCTAATTGCACATCCCTGGTGTAGGGAATCGCCGGCTGAAAAAGCTGATATCTGAATGATGCCTGTGGCTGCAGGCATCATTAAGATATCCCAGCACAAAGTTAAGGACGTCATATGACGGCCAGCGGGCGGGAAGTGGTTAAAACGCTTTTTTTTTTTTTTTATCACCAAGTTAAGCATGGCCAAGTATGGCCGAGCATGGCAAAGTATGGCAGGGTATGGGCAGGGATGGCTGAGCAGGGATGGATGGATCTGTGACTTCAATTGTCACAGAGCATTGCTGCTGCCATCCGCTCTCTCCCCTCTCACAATGTACCGATCAGTACACAGAGGGGAGAGAGGAATGACGCTGGTTTGTTTACAAGTGATCGCCCCGAAATGACGGCGCCCCAGGGGGCACACGTGAGCAAGATTCTGGGAGGATGTCCCTTGGACGTCCTCCCAGAATAACTTGACAGCGCTGTAGCCGTCTTTCGGCTATGGCTCGGTCGGCAAGTTGTTAACTGTGTACCCATGTTCCTATTATTTCTTTAATAGGCAATAGACCCTGCATTATCTGAAGGTTTGTACATTTTTGCTTTTGTTTTTCTGGAAAACACAAAAATCATTGAAACATAAAAAAAAAAAAAAAAAAAAAACGAATTCAGATAACACAGGGGAGGGAAAAAGGGCAAGGGGAAAACATGGGGTGGCAATATTGAAAGTTCTAGAAATTCTGGAGATTCCAGAAATGCTCAAATATGAGTAGGGTTCAAAAATGATCAACAAAATGATAGAGAATCTAGGGTACGGAAAGCTGATGAATAACTATATGCATGTCCACATACCACTGATTCTGAAAAAGTTTGTACTATCTTCAGTCACCATCATCTCCACTGCCATGATGTGTTGAGTATCTGGGCCCATGCCAAAAGACGAGAAGTATTTTTCTAGTGGCCAGAAACCCAGGCCACCAACAGACAGCGTTTCAGGATGCCTTTTTTTTTGTTTCCGAAAAGGCCCCAGGAATCATCAACAAGATAGCGACTTCAGGAGAAGCATGCATATCAGAGATACACATGAAGTTGTAGGAGATTAATACTTTCTGCCAAAACGGTGACATCAGGTGGCAACCCCACCATATAACCAAAAATATTGAGATGATAGTGTGAGCCATCATCCACTTGGATACCCTTGATGGAATCATAGCTCAAAGGGCTACGGCCAGAGGTTTCATGACAAGAACATAAAGGCAGAGGAGAAAAGGGGCAGCCTGCTTGGGTTCTGTTATGTATAGTGAATGTATATATAGTCTTATAGTAGGCGGTTTGGTCTTATTCTGACCAATGGGTTGTGGTGAAGAGCCAATATCTAGGATATCCCTGAGACCTATTTAAAGTAGAGGGGCGTGAAGGAACTGCCAACTGGCCCTGTCAAATGCCTTCTCTATGTTAATGGTTAAGAGACATAGTGAGAAGTGTTAGAAATTAGGGTTGTCCCGATACCACTTTTTTAGGACGGAGTACAAGTACCGATACTTTTTTTAAATGTGTCCCCAAACATATTGCAGCCATGTCCCCAAACATATTGCAGCCATGTCCCCAAACATATTGCAGCCATGTCCCCAAACATATTGCAGCCATGTCCCCAAACATATTGCAGCCATGTCCCCAAACATATTGCAGCCATGTCCCCAAACATATTGCAGCCATGTCCCCAAACATATTGCAGCCATGTCCCCAAACATATTGCAGCCATGTCCCCAAACATATTGCAGCCATGTCCCCAAACATATTGCAGCCATGTCCCCAAACATATTGCAGCCATGTCCCCAAACATATTGCAGCCATGTCCCAAACATATTGCATCCATGTCCCCCCGTACCTAAATGATGCCGCTGCCGCGTTAATCACCGCGCGGGGAACATTACAGTCAGCTTTCGTTTGAATAAGCTGCTTTCCCTGCCGCGCTGTGTATAGACACTCCCCCTTGCTCGCGATTGGACAGATCCGTCCAATCCCGAGCAAGGGGGAGTGTCTATGTGCGGCGGGGAAAACAGCTATTCAAACGAAAGCTGACTGTAATGTTCCCCGCGCGGTGATTAACGCGGCGGCTTTGCGATATGCGACGGCGGCGGGGGGGGAAGTATTCTATTTAGGCATCGGGGGTATTTACAAGTACTCCCGCAAATACTCGGTATCGGTCCCGATACCGATACTGGTATCGGGACAACCCTATTAGAAATGTGCGTGACCAATAATATCTAGCACTTGCTTCTCCAGATTGGTTAAAGCCCACTTGATCACCGTGAATCAGGAATAGGAGAGGACATTGCAGGCGGTTAGCAATCAGTTTGGCAAAAAAATGTTTTATTGTTGACAAGATGCCCGTTAGTAAGGTCCTTACAAGGTTTACGGTGGAAAGTGATCTGGACCTCAAGAGTTTGAAAATGGAGCAGACAGTTCAGGGAGACAGTGTTGAAAGCCTTTGGAAGAACATGAATCAGGTGGTCTCAGAACGTTTTATAAAAATCTTACAGGGCAGCCATCAGGGCAGGGCTCGACAGATCCTGGGCGCCAGGTCGCCATGGCGACTAGAAATGGTGTCCTGGCGACTTGGCTTGGAAGGTGCGCCATCTGGTGATGAGCCGTTGGTATTACAAGTTATTACCACCAGATGTGTGAGCTGGCGCCATCTGGTGGTGGCCGTTGGTATTACAAGTTAAGTATTACACTTAAACAGCAATTCTAATGTCATTTTTCACTATTTTTCACTGCCATCTTCTTCCCTCTAATTGGAACCCCCAAACATTATATATATTTTTTATCCTAACACCCTAGAGAATAAAATGGCGATCGTTGCAATACTTTGTCACGCCGTATTTGCACAGCGGTCTTACAAGCGCACTTTTATAAATTAAAAAAATAAGACAACAGTAAAGTTATCCCCATTTTTTTTAATATTATGAAAGATAATGTTACGCGGAGTAAATTCATACCCAACATGTCACGCTTCAAAATTGCGTCCGCTCGTGGAATGCCGACAAACTTTCACCCTTTAAAATCTTCATAGGCGATGTTTAAAAAAAATCTACAGGTTGCATGTTTTGAGTTACAGAGGAGGACTAGGGCTAGAATTATTGCTCTCGCTCTACCAATCGCGGCGATACCTCACATGTGTGGTTTGAACACCGTTTACATATGCGCTTCTGCGCGCAAGCTCGTCGGGACGGGGTGCGTTTTCTGGCTCCTAACTTTTTTAGCTGGGTCCTAGATTCCAAGCAAATTTGTCAAACCCTGCATCAGGGCCATGACTCTTACTGGCCAGCAGGGAAGAGAACAGGTGGCAAGTCATTGCTACTGTTCTTCCACTTTGTTTTTCAGATCCAGGTATTGCACCCATTATCTGATGATTGTAGGTTCAATGCTTTATAGGATTCAGTGTAAAAATAAATGCAAATGGCGTTGAAGCCAACCTTGTTGGTTTCTCCCTTTCCTTTTACTCTCATGGATGTAATATAAAGAAAGAGAGAGAGATCGTCACATAGTGTAAAACCATGGTGGTTTATTGAAATTATCCACAAGTCAACAAAACATGGATTAAAAAGTCCTGGGTTAAAAGAATTTGTAGATCACAAACTAGCGTGGGGTATTGAGTACAATTACTACATTTCTTTTCCTAAAAATAAATGCACAATTTTTTACCTGTATCCATACTCTTTGTAAAGCACCAAAATGGAACACTCATCACCTTTTGTGGGAAGGTGGCGGTATGATCTGGGAGAGAAAGTTACAAAAGAACAAAAATGGAGAATAATATTCTTCTAATCTAAATCCACAAGCAGAAATTGCTACCAGGAAATGGGCAACAAGATTGTGACCAGAAGGTATAACCCCCAGACAAAACTATACCTTCTGAACCCAGTCCTACCCAACACGCTGGAGGATGCAGTTCCGGAGATGGAGACCTACACATTTTCTGGCCCCTCACAAGGGAAAACTAAATTTCAAACAAAGCACCTACCCAAGACAAAGATGTATCCCAAATGGTGGGGAGGAGGGGACACACTATTAAGGGAGAATCATTTTCAGTAGGGCAGTATTTTATATTTCAATGTATTTTTTATTAAAGAAAAACAAGTTCCAATGTAGACAGACACATTGGCTGAACTAAGCAACATAGCAATACAAAGATATAGAAAATATGGCCATAACACACATCCTCCAGTTAGCACAACAGCAAAACATGAAGTATACAAAAGGCCTCAAATATAAGCAACTGTATTGCATACATTTTTTTTTAGAGAAAAGAAGCAACAACAAAAAAAGGGGGGGGGGGTCATCCCGGAGTTCCCTAGGGAATCGAAATATAGTCGATCCATGGATCCCATATTTTGTTAAATTTCTTAGTATTATTACAAAGCATATGGGAGAGTTTATCATTAATCATAATCCAGTTGAGTTTACTTTTAACTTGGCCAAGAGGAACTGTCGACTGCCTCCAATGCCTAGCAATCGCGATTCTCGCCGCCAGCAACATATAGTTAATCAATTTTACAGATTTCTTGGGCGTATCATCAGGTAGTTTGTGAAAGAGAGCGGCTTCTGGAGATCTGCGGATGTTTACCCCCGTCACTGAATTAATAAGATTGAATATCCTAATCCAAGATCTAATTACAATGGGGCATTGCCACCAAATGTGGTGCATCGTTCCCAGCTAGTAGGGCAGTATTTTAACTATAAAAAAAGTGTAGATAAAAATAAAAAAACAAACACAGGGCTATGATCTCAAAACTAACAGGAGATAAAGTTCAAAATAAATTTACTGCAAAATGTGTTAAAATTATAACAGACAAAACTTTTTTTTTCCATTTTGATAAAGTAGAGAGATCACAACACCCATCAGATTTTATTGCCATCTGTGTCCCCATTATGGAAAATTACCCAGTCTATGAGTCCTGTTAACCATCATCACCAAGAGTACAAGTGAAAGAAAAGCCATAATTTTGGGTTGTCAGTAAAACAAAAAGGGGAAATCTTCCAATGGGGACACTAGTTCTGGTGACCACCAGGAATTCCCTTACTTTCTTCTCACTTCCTGACAGGGTGGATTTGATTTAAAATTAAGTTGGTTTGAATCATTATGTTTAAAGAGAAATTGTAATTTCTGTCCCGCAGGGGCTCCTCCTCTGACCCGCTGTTGACTCACCGACATTCCCATTCACTTTAATGGGACGGCTGGTGATGCAGCAGTGACAAGGTGAGGGACGTGGCGGCAGCAAGTGAGTGGATGCCGCTAAGAGGCGCTGCCATGATGGATCTGAAAATGACAGATGCTCTTTAAATGTAAGGACTTATTCTTGCTGAAAGGTTTCCTATTTAAAAGAATAAGCTGTCAGGTTAGTAAAACAGCGATATCAGAACCGATTCAATCATACAGTTTATTAGTGTACATAGATTTGCAAAACAATGAGATAAAGGAATATTCCTGAACTTTGTTTTATCTCATGGTTACATTGAAATTGTGCGACTGCATCAATGCAGTGCATGTTTTCTCCGCTTGCAGAGCTTGGATTCATTGAACGAGTTTACCAAAAAAATATAACTATTGCAGAATATACAGCCTCATGCTACACAACTAAACTCCATTTCATGCTAAATAAACAAAATTATTAATGTAGCTTAAATAGATTTTTACTCCAAAAGCATTTTATTTAAATAAATTTGATTAAAAAAAAAATAATAATAAATATCATCGATTTATATCCACCCTGCTTCCTGATTTGCTATAAGAAATAAGTGTGGTAAAATATCCCCCCAATGGGATATAGATGGGAAAAAAAAAACTGACAGGATTATAACCCTTACTACCCTAACCAATATGGAAGAAAGAAAAAAAAAAGTTTTGCCTTTAGTTCTACTTTAATGCTTGGAACAGACTTTCCAGTAGAGCTGGTGTCAATCAACAGTAATTGAATGGTTGGGATAAACACAGATCTGACAAAAAAGGTTACAAAACACAAACATTACAAATTGAACAATTAAATTTTTCTGCTGTCCCTCTCAAATGTTTTTATCTCCAGTCAATGAAATTTAGACAATGGAATGCCTAACTTTGTAATTAAAAGAAACTCACACAAAATTCAGTAAACATGCAAATGAACACCTATCTGAAGAAGCCTTCCATAAGGCTCATGTCACATTGGTTATTTAGGAGCAGTTACAAATTTGTGCTCTCCAGCCTCATTGGACTTAACTACATACTCTGTTACATAAAGGGAACTACTACATTAGGTTATCAATTTACCCCCTCCCCGTTTGTCTCTACCCTTCACAAAAAAAGGGTGTAGTGGAGAAGGCAGACACAAACACACACACATGCGGTGCTGCATGCGCAATGCGTGTGGTTTTCTGCAACAGCTGAAGTCACAGGAAGTGACATGGTTTGATATTCTGCCGGGTTCGACATTCTATCGAGCCCACTCTGTGTAAGAAAGACCCCTGGGAGATGTAGTTCTTAGGGCAGGTTCACATCAGTAGGAAGTGAGCTCCTAGCAGCTGCTTTTGCAGGATTTTTACAAGCCTGTTAGTGATGTCACAAAGGGTAACAAAAGATGTTTTTTGCTATAGGAAAACAGTAAAAGAAAAAAATGCTTTAAAGTGGACATGCTCTGGAGGAAGCGTTGAGGATAAATATGACTGATGTCAGGAAATACATTTTAAATTACAAAGTATTCAAGGCACTTTTCAAACTCCTCCCTAAAGTATTTTTAAACACCGATCTAGTATTGGCATGGACGACAGCCCTCAATAAGTTTCTGGCTAATTTAGCCAAAATATTCCACAAGCTGTAATTATTAGATCAGTAAATTGTTTCATACAGAAACGTGCGCGCACACACACACACCAAGACCCTTCTCTCCAAATGGAATAATATATAGGTAGATTCAGGTACAATCCTGAAAAGTTACAGCAGCGTAGCTTAGCCTGTTTAGGCTACGCCGCCGTAAATTAGCTAGGCTAGTAATGATTCTCAATATACTTGCCTGCTAATCTACGGCGGCGTAGCCTAAAGCGGGCGGGCGTAAGGGCGCCAAATTCAAATGACTTGGAGGGGGGAGTGTTTCATGGTAATGAGGCTTGACCTCACGTTTTTGACGTTTTTTTTCACTGCGCATGCGCCGGGCGACTACATTTCCCAGTGCGCATTGCGGCCAAGTACGCCGTACGGGCCTATTGATTTCGACGTGGACGTAAATCCCGATTCGCGGATGACTTACGCAAACAACGTAAAAATTTCGAATTTCGCGGCGGGAACGGCGGCCATACTTGACATTACTATTCCACTAGAGCCTAGCTCTAACTTTACGCGGCCCATCTCTTACGTAAACGGCGTAAAAGTATTGCGTCGGCCTGTCGTACGTTCGTGAATCGGCATATCCCCTCATTTACATAATCTACGCCAGCCGCAATGGAAGCGCCATCTAGCGGCCATCAGAAAAATTGCAATCTAAGATAGGACAGCGCAAGCCGTCCTATCTTAGATATGTTTAAGCGTATCTCTGTTTGAGCATATGCTTAAACATACGGCGGATTCTGAGTTAGGCCGGCTTATCTACTGATAAGCCGGCTTAACTCTACCTGAATCTACCCAATAGTGTACAAAGAGTGATCTTTATCCTCCACTACCACAACACAGGTACCCCCTGGTCTGGGGGGTTCCATCCCGGCAAGAGCAGCTAGCTCTGCAGACATGCTTGGAGATTCTGGTCTATAGGATATTCTAGGGTTGTCCCGATACCACTTTTTAAGGACTGAGTACAAGTACCGATACCTTTTTTCAAGTACTCGCCGATACCGAATACCGATACTTTTTTTTTTAAATGTGTCCCCAAATGCAGCCATGTCCCCCCACAAATGCAGCCATGTCCCCCCACAAATGCAGCCATGTCCAGCCATGTCCCCCATATGCAGCCATGTCTCCCCCCCCCCCATCCAGCCATGTCTCCCCCCCCCCATCCAGCCATGTCTCCCCCCCCCCATCCAGCCATGTCTCCCCCCCCCATCCAGCCATGTCTCCCCCCCCCCATCCAGCCATGTCCCCCCCCCCCCCCATCCAGCCATGTCCCCCCCCCCATCCAGCCATGTCCCCCCCCCCCCCATCCAGCCATGTCCCCCCCCCATCCAGCCATGTCTCCCTTACCTGCATCCCCGCTGCCGCCGACTGGGTAATACGCGCGGGGAACATTACAGCTTTGAATAGATGTAATGATTCGCGATTGGACAGTTCACCCGAGCAATGGGGAGTGTCTATACGCGGCGCGAATCATTACAGCTATTCAAAGCTGTAATGTTCCCCGCCCGTATTACCCAGTCGGCGGTAGCGGGAATGCGGTGACAACAGCGGCGGCGCGCGGGGGGGGGGCAGGGGAGTATTCTATTTCGGTATCGGGGTTATTTGCGGGAGTACAAGTACTCCCGCAAATACTCGGAATCGGTTCCGATACCGATACTAGTATCGGTATCGGGACAACCCTAGGATATTCTATACCATGGTGTGATTAAAGTGGAAAGGATGTACCTAAAAGGTGTAATCTCACAGTTTCACAGCACTTCCTGCTTCCACCCTGTAGAAGATTTTGAGTTACAAGTTCTCAATGTCATGCAATCAAGAAAAATAAGGTTTGAGTTTGAAGGACTACAGAATGAACCATACAAAAACATGCTATTAGCACAGGCATGAACATGCTTCAATTGTGTGAAAGGGCCCTGTCTCTCACTAAAAGTTCAGATGGGCCAACTGGAAAAAAAAGAGAGAAAGTTGAACGAGTCAATGTCCTGAATTACTCACGTCTGTGCTTAAATTTCACCTTGAAATAATGAGCTCTGTAAAAAGGCATAAATAAACAGGATGTATAGAGAAACAGGAAAAAGCATGAAAAAGGGAGCCTAAAGCGATACCTGCTGGTTGGCAATATTTCATGTCACACTGACTTTATCTTATTGTTATTTATTTTTTGTCCTAAAAAAAGAACAATGTAGTTGACGTCCCGGGATTTTCACACAACACCATCTCTAAAGTTTAGAGCTGAAAACGTGTGAAGCAAGAAAAAAAAAAAAAAAAATATTATACACACAAAACACACACTAGCAATAGGGGTAGGAGGACAATTGGCCAGACTTGTTCATGTAGAACTCTAGACCTTGCAATAATCCACTACTGACCGTTTAGAACAGAAAAATTAAAATACAGTGGGCACATGATAAATAAAACCATATGAATCCAACGAGCAGGGCCCTTTGATCCCTCCTGTATTGAATTGTATTGTAACTGTACCGTCTTCCCTGATGTTGTAAAGCGCTGCGCAAACTGTTGGCGCTATATAAATCCTGTATAATAATATAATAATAATGAATAAAAATTGTACATATATATGTTACATGGTCTAGGAAAATGCAATTTTATCCGACGTATATAGAACAAAAAATTTGACAAACACTGAATGAATCCTTAAAAAGAGAAGTATGGGTTTGGGGTTTTAGTTTCCCGCCCCCCGTCATATTTACCTAGGTGGATGCAGCACCGGTCTGATGCTGCATCTGTCCCCCGGTGCCTCTACACTGAGTACCGAGCGATCGAACACCGCTGATGGCTCGGTTCTCTCAGCTCCCCAAGCAGAGAGCTGTAGACTGTCAGTCAGCAGCTCTCCTCTCTGCTCCTCCACGCTCACTGGAGTGCTGAGCTGTGGAGGGGCAGGGAGCAGCCGTCCCAGCCTCTCAGCGGCTCGCGGAGACGGGCGTCAATCCAGGCACCTGGCAAATCCAGACTTTGTTGCGATGACACAGAGCCTGGACCGATTCTGGTGTCGTCAGTAGAGAGTGGACTCCTGTCTGCTCTCTGCTGAAAATGTTTCACAGGAGTGAAAAATAAACTGCACTCCTGTGACCCATAGGGGAAGCCCAACCAAACAAGCTTAGGCTGGACTTCTCCTTTAAAGTGGTTGTAAGGTCTCTTACGCATTGCAGAAATTTGTGACCATAATGGCACGTTCACTAAACAGATCCTAATAGATAAATACCAGATGCCAGACTTCGAACACTACCGGTTTTGTTCGACTGAAACATTACCTAAACACTATCTCACAAGCCTGACCTGACGACCATGTTGCCCATAGAATACTTATGTCATAAATATGATAAAATTAAAAGGTTATATATCTGAATTGTATACCATCTTAAACGCATACTCCAGTTAAGCTTACACGGTCAACTGGGAGCAAGACCTCCAAGAAAACCTTGAATGGGCACTCGATTGCCCAAGCAGCCTCCAGATCACTTATTAACACCTCTAACATAGGGGCAAACTATAAGGTTCTTTTAAGGTGGTACCTGGTGCCGATCAGTTTGGCTGCTGATGTCCCAGGAGCTTCTCCAAAGTGCTTTAGAGGTTGTGGGCAGGATGGAACGATATACCATATATGGTGGCAATGCCCCAAGGTGCAAAGATTTTGGATAAGGGTTTACAACTTTATTTTTACCCTTACCCAAGTCAACCTCACTAAATCCCCCTAAACACGCCCTGTTGGGGTTTAAAGTTGTTCATATTTATCTCTGCCAGAATCGCTATAGCCAGAAATTGGAGATCAGCTGCCATCCCATTTGACCAACTTAAGCACAAGCTCAACTTGGCTCATGATAAATGAAACGCTCTCAGCTGTTTTGAATGAAAAAATAGTGGCCTTCGAAAAAATCTGGGGCCCGTTGATCAGATACTTGACTGGAGATCCCCGTAC
The DNA here is from genome assembly GCF_905171775.1 of Rana temporaria. Taxonomy (NCBI): domain Eukaryota; kingdom Metazoa; phylum Chordata; class Amphibia; order Anura; family Ranidae; genus Rana; species Rana temporaria. Next base: position 390,427,592 of record NC_053489.1, read on the forward strand.
GGCTCCGAGCTGAGGAGCCTTAGAGCGGCAGGGACCAGAGCATGGGCCCCCCCCCCCCCCCCATCTATTTTTCCTCTCCATTTTATATCTTCTTGGAATCATAAGGAGTTTGACGTGTACTATCTGAATGCCAAGAAAGAGGAACCCAGCATTACACTTGTATAAACAAATATCAGGTACCCCTGCAACTGATATAAAGTCTACATGTTTTGCTACGGTTATATCTTATGTGAGTAAAAATCTTTTGTGGTCTGTCAGGAGCACAGGGGAGGCCCGGGGCGGAAAGGCAACAGTAACAGTGGGTTAGAGCTGAATGGAGGAAAGTAACACACCTCCTCCACAGAGCAGAACAACTGTGCTCTAAATAAACAAGCTCTGTGCTGAGCTCCCTCCCCAACACAAAATGTATCTCATGTGTGGGGAAAACTTCTCAAAAGCCACTCCTGCTGATAACAGAGGAACAAGTAAGGACAATATGAGCTTTGGAGATAGATAAGTAAAAACACTACAGATACATGTGCTTAATTCAGATTCCATGACTTAAAGTTTACAACCACTTTAAGGATGAAGTAGAATTGAAGCATCACAACAGGCACATGCGGGCAAAAAATATGCATGATTCTATTGAGTTAGCATGGGTTAAAAAAAAAAAACATAGTAAATCCAAACCAAAGAACAAACATTTAATACATTGCAGATTATCAGTTCTTACCTTTTTTCAGTGAGTACAGAAAATACATTTTGATCGTATCAGAACTGAAGTATTGTCATCAGTTCCTCTGAGGCTATGAATTCCCCCAACCCCATGTAATATAGAGAAAGAGTAAATATGGCCACCACAGGTATGCATTGTGAAACTTTAGGCCCACTGTTCAAACCATAACAAAGATTTCAAGCGGTTTTGGAGGTAAAAAGTAGTCCTACCTTGTATTACATGGATGCACAATACAAAATGGCAAGTTCAGAGGCTTTCAGAAACCTTTCTGTAACCACAATTTAGCATTTGGATGTAACTTCATACAAGGCAGCACTGCAACTACATGGACAGCACGTTTACATAATGCTTCATTTCAATAACTTGGGTCTACATTTTTGTTTACGTAGGGATGTGATTAGAGCGCTTGAGAGCTTGTTTACACCAGCCAGCACTCAAACAGTTCTTAGCACATGGGCTGGTGTCCATTGTGTACAAGCAATGAGGAGCAGTGCATATTGTAACATATAATGTAACACATTACCTGCTTTCCTTTCCTTCCTTTATCTTCAGTCTTAACATCCTGAGACTCATTAAATACTCTCAGACATTCCTCCATTGGGTCAAGGTCAGGGTCCGAGTCCAAGTCCAAGTTTTTTTCAAGAATGGAATAGTCTATTTCGGAGGAGTCCTGAGAAGATGTTGAACTTCTACGGGAGGAGCTTGTGATCCTCTCTTTACTATTTGTACCCTTTTCACAACGAGAATTTCTATTTATATTCTTTTTTCTCCCTTCTTCTTCACTGCTTTCATCACCAAATAAATCCACGTGACTCAAAGTTCTCTGCTTTGTTCTAGTTTTCAACACCCTTTCAGTGAGTTCTTTAGATTTTTCATGGGATTCTGATTTTACTTTATACTTTCCACCGTTATCTCCTGCTCCATGACTTGATTCTTTAAATGACAAATTAGCCTTTTCCTTTTTGGCTTTACTTTGACTTTTTTCTCTGTTTTTAACTGCTGAAATGTCTGTATTTAACCGGGCATTCTTTTCAGATAGTATGCTAGCTTTTCTTGTTTTTTTATCACTTTCCAACTTTCTGTTTTTTACAGTTGCCATTTCAGACTTTTTTGACAAACTTTTTTTTTCTTTCTTTAGTTCTTTACTGAAGGTTTTACTCTTGTCTGAGTCTGCACACATTGGTGGCCCAGGAACAAATTCTTTCTTCTTACTTTTGGAATCCACAAGGCTATCTTTTTTAGCATGCGCTTTGCTCTTGCATTTTTTAAGTTGTTTAACATCATCTATGTTAGAATGCACAGAAATATCAATCACCGCCTGTGCAGATTTATCCTTAATTTCAGTCCGCAAGATGCTTTTATTAAGCGACAAGACAGAACCAGAATCATCTTCCGAGTCAGAAAACGTAGCTTCTAATAGCAGATCAGAGGATTGCCTACGTACCTTCTTGGCAGGAGGAGCACAACCTTCATCCTGTCTTTCTCTAGGGCTTTTAGTTCCTTTTTGACGTGTAGCTTTGTTTAAAAGTCTAGCAGAATAGTTTGACATGGGATCGTACTCCATATCTGTGGAAGGCTTTGAGTTATCAATAACATACTTTTTGACAATGCGTTTTGGAATTGCTGTTGGAATATATTCCATGGAACGTCTTTTATTGGTTTCATTTTCACAATCATCAAGCGTGTATTTGCATGGTTTAGCTGAATGAGACAGCAGTGTGGGATTATAAGATAAAGCACTGCTTCCTGAGCCAACTGGACTGTATTCTAAATGGGAATTGACAGACTTAACCGATCTTTTTTGACTAGGGATGTACTCTTTCTTTATCTCCAGCAGTTCTTTATATTTTCTCTGCTCTCTTTCCACCTCACTCTTGACTTCTTCAATGGCTTTATTAACTCTCTCAAGTTCAAGAGTATCATTACAGGTCTCATGAGCAGCCCCAGAGAAGTCCTCATCCGGACCGACAGGTGCAGGTGGAAGTTCAGGGCTATAAGGATCATATTCTGCAAAAAGAATATTCATATTATAAGGCGAGTAATATATTTTGTATGAATTCTTCATTGTAGCGAATAAATCCAATATATTTAATCAACAATCAAATAAAAAAATGTATGTAGATTTGTGTTTTATTGCTGTACACCAACTAATAAATAGTATTCTGAAATATGTATTGTGTATTCATATCTCACTTACTTGCCAGGAACATGATTGACAGCAAGCTCTTAAAGTGATTGTAAAGGCTCTTTAAAAAAAAATAATAACTAAACAGGTTTTACTTACCTTTGTGCAGTTGGTTTTTGGCATAGCAGCCAGGATCCTCCTCTTCTCAGGTCCCTCTTTGCTTCTCCTAGCGCCTCCCTCATTTGAGTGCCCCTCAGCCAGCAGCTTGCTACAGGGGGCACCCAAGCTGAGTCAAAGCTCCGTGTATCCATTCAGACACAAAGCCCTTACCTGACACCGTCCTCTCTCCCCCCTGATTGGCTGACTGACTTTGATTGACAGCCACATGAGCCAATAGCGCCGCTGTTCTGTCTCAGCCAATCAGGAGACGTGTACTGGATGGCTGAGGGGATTGTGCACATCGCTGGAGAGGGAAGGAGCTCAGGTATGTAATTGGGAGGTGCTGGGGGTCTGCATACAATGCATTAAGATAAAAAACACTTCTGCCTTTACAACTCCTTTAAGCCTGGTAGACAGTACACGTTTTTTTTCCTTCAACCTAGCGGGCTGTATAAAAAAAAAATAATAAAAAAAAAAACTGCCCTACCAACACAAGTGATGTTGGTGCAGAAATCTCTCGTGTTTTTGTATATACTGATCAACGCTTGCAACCAATGGCTGCAAGCACTGATCGGATGCTGGTTTTCCAGTATGTTCCTTAGACAAAAGTTGATCATTTTTCGTCAGACAGCTGTACACACAACCCGATCGTTGGCATGTTCCCATGGGTATTTGATTTGGTTTATGTACGGCCGGTTCCTGCTGAACTGGACAATTTTTGGCCAGTGTGTACCCAGCTTAAATCCATAGCTCACCAGGAGTTAAGATTTGAACACAAGGACAAGCCAACGAGTAAAACAGTAAAGCGGCCATCCAATCTTACGAGTGGATATCTTTTATCCCTCTGGTACTAGCAACTGACAATTAAAGTGCAGATTCCAAAGCATCATTAGAGCTGAATTCTTTTCTTCCAAAACTAGTCATCTAGAACAGGGGTCTCCAAAGAATGGCCCCCAGGCCACATCCGGCCCGCTAGGCCGTTTTTACCAGCCCGTATCTAGAGTCAGACTCTCTGCAGGGACGGTCTTTGTGCCAAAGATTTGTCGGGTTGAAAAACCTGTGATGCATACTCACCCCCGGCAGTATGCAGCACAGGCCCCACAACCACTCCCCGCGCTCGGCCTCAACTAATCCTGGTGCTTGCTGTGGCTCAACCACTCCCCGCGCTCGGCCTCAACCAATCGCGGCGCTCACTCTGCCTCAACCAATGAAGTATTTCAGTGCAGACTGCTCGCCCGCCCGCTGTTTACATCAGTGTGATTTTGCATACAGCGAGCCTATGTAACAGCGGGACGGGAGCCAAGATGGGGAAGTGCAGAAGGCACAGTGGTAAAGCTACGGAGAGACTGATGAGGAGGAAACAAATGTGCAGAATGGGGATGAATTGGCTATGTTGGGGGCACAGTTGTTAGTGTGGCGGCGGGTGTGGAGTTGATTGCTGTGAAGGGGACACAGTTGTGGAAGGGTATGGCAGTGAAGGGGACACAGTTGTGGAAGGGTATGGCAGTGAAGGGGACACCGTTGTGGAAGGGTATGGCAGTGAAGGGGACACCGTTGTGGAAGGGTATGGCAGTGAAGGGGACACAGTTGTGGAAGGGTATGGCAGTGAAGGGGACACAGTTGTGGAAGGGTATGGCAGTGAAGGGGACACAGTTGTGAAAGGGTATGGCAGTGAAGGGGACACAGTTGTGAAAGGGTATGGCAGTGAAGGGGACACAGTTGTGGAAGGGTATGGCAGTGAAGGGGACACAGTTGTGGAAGGGTATGGCAGTGAAGGGAACATTTTATTCTATTCCGCTGCTATGGATTTAAGAAGAATCCTTTTTTTTTTTCTCGGCCCGCGAGTATGTGTAAAATTTACAATGTGCTTTCTGAAAAGGCAGACTCTCTCTGCCAAGTTATATATGATACCAACTTTAAAATAATGTTTACTAGGTTTAGTATTACTGGCACCAATGCCGAGAGAGATTGTTTACATTTCGCACCGTTTTATATTTCTGGCCCATCTCCCTCTATTTCCGTTGTGCACTCAGTGCGCATTGTTATAACTGTATATGGGTCTTTTCCGACTCCTTTTGTGTGTCTGTTTTGTTATTACCCATGAGAAATTTAATAAAAATTGTTATTTGAAAAAAAAAAAAAAAAAAATTACGATGTGGCCCTCGAAATAAAAAGTTTGGAGACCCCTGATCTAGAAGATGATGAAGTGGCAGGCAGAGGCAGGTGCATACATGGGAAAATATTTAAAAACAAGAAGAAAAAAAAAAAAAGGACTGTTAAAATCGTTGTAAAGGCATGAAGATAAAAAAAACAAAAAAACAAACACCTTCTGTGTGTAGCAGCCCCGCTAATACTTACCTGAGCCCCATTCTCTATCCAGCAATATTGTACGAGTGTCTCAGTCCATCTGGGTCTCTCCCTCCTGATTGGCTGATGCCAAGTGTTGCAAAGTGCTGGGCTACAGCAATGCTTCCTCTACTGAGATACTGATGTTATAATGCATCATTTTACTCTGGCCAATGGGTGAACAGCTAGGACAGACAGAAGCCATAGAAATGGGACAAATGGGAACCTTACAATACAAATCCCAATATGCACTGTACTATGGGAGGAATAAAAATATGTTTTTTTTTGTTTTTGTTTTTATTAAACTGCCTGGGAAAGCTCTTCCTTTTGTCACAAAGTGAGTTGGAGAGAAAGAGAGAGAGAGAGCACATCTGTCTGGATATTCATCTGCCAGCAGGAGACCATAACCAGAGATCTAACCCCAAGGACACCCAGTGGGAGCGCAGAACTGCCTACATTACAGCTCCTGCACTGCTGCAGTAGAGAGACTGGAGCATCCACCCTCTGCTTCCCACTACTGATCATCGGGGGCTTTCAGGGAGAGATCAAGGGACCTCCCTTCTACAGTGTCAGGTCACCGCAGCATCCTGGGGACTAGTGAAAATGCTATTCACCCATTGCGGATACCGCTAGCAGTGACTGAAGCCACTGAGAGCAGGACACAATGGCCCAGATTCACAAAGTACTTGCGCCGACGTATCTCAAGATACGCCGCGTAAGTGCAAATATGCGCCGTCGTATCTGTGCGCCGGACCCACAAACCAAGATGCGCCTAAAAATAGGCTTCATCCCGCAAACGTAACTTGCCTACGCCGGTGTAGCGTGGGCGCATATTTAGGCTGGACGCATGTGGCACTCCCATTGATTTTCTATTCAAATATGCAAATGAGGGAAATACGGCGATTCACGAACGTACGTGCGCCCGACGCAGGCTACGCGATGTGCGCGCAAGTTGTACGTCCGGCGTAAAGTTAAGCCCCATAAAGGAGGTGTAACCCAGCAGCAGACATGCAAAGGTCTGCACCAGGGAACACAAGCCGGCGTATTTTACGGAGTTTACGTTAGACGTGTGTGTGGCTGGGCGTAGGTTACGTTCACGCCGTAGGCATTGATTCGGCGTAGTTTAGGCAGTTGTTTCGACGTGGTTGTGAGCATGCGCAGAGGGATGCGTCCACGTCCCGGCGCATTTCATGATCCGTATCTGTCTGGCGCTCGGCCCATCATTTCCATGGGGTCACGCCTCATTTACATGGCTCACGCCCACTTCCACCTACGCCGACTTACGCCTTAGAAACCCAGCGCAGTTTTGGCAGCACTGGCTTTGTGAATTCCATGCTCGCCTCTCTGCGCTGCGTCGGCGCAACGAATATTATTTGCGCTACGGCTGCGTAATGTGCACCCGCTCTCTGTGAATCTGGGCCCAAGTGTACACAATCCATACCGCATCTGAACCACATCTACCTTGCACCTGTGCCGAGACTATACTGAATGCAAGTTAACTGGGATGGTTAAGTGCAAAGCAGCCTTCAGAGCCTTCTGAACAGCCTTCAGAAGAACAGCTCAAAAGGACTGCCCCTCGTGTAATTCTGCAAGCCCCCTTTGTTCTCCTGCCCCCACTGCTACCATCCTCATTTTCTTTTAGACAGTGGATACCCAAGCGGTCTAGGACTCGCATCGCCACCATAAATGCGCTCTAGCAGTACAACCACAGTCCCATACATGGATTTAAATTTGTCCAGTCCCTGATGAACTGACCAAAATTTTGATCTGTATATTGCCTCCAGTACTTGTACTCGCACAAATCCTGATGCCTGATCCGATACCCGGAAGTCGGCGGACGGAGAGGGGGCGGAGCCAGAGGGGTAGTGTGGACGGAGCCGGGTGCATACATTTAGGGGGACGCCAGGCAGTGTGTCCCTGTGAATAGTCATGTACCGGGGCGGGCGGGGCTATCCATGATCACGGCGGGGCTGGCCAATCCGTGATCACCGCGGGGCTAGGCTAGCCTATCCACGACCAAGGTGGAGCTGGTCCCGCCTCCTTCTAGCCTTCGGACGATATTCTGTCTTCCAATCCTCCAGGCTCCCCCTCTCCTCCGGACACCCTCTCTTTATCTCCTCCAGGCTGATTGAACACACAAGCTGCAGGTGAGACTGTCAGAGAGAGAGAGGTTAGACAAGTCAGTATTGGTCAGTATATAGTGTAGTGGACAGACGTTTGGATACAGCGTCGCAATTGTGCGTTAAATTAACGCAGTCCCTTATCGCAAAAAATGGCCTGGTCATGAGGGAGGGGTAAATCTTCCAGAGGTCAAGTGGTTAAAAGGCAAGTGTGCATCCGCATTGCCCCTCATATGTACAAATTACACCTTTGTTCAAACTATAGGTGATCCAACATCTGCTTTAACCACTTAAGGACCGCCGTACGACGATATACGTCGGCAGAATGGCACATGGACATATATATCCACACCCCCTTTAAGAGTCCAGCTGTGGGTCGCGAGTGCGCCGGCTCGCTCGCAACCCAGTCCGCGATCAGGTCACAGGAGCTGAAGAACTGGGAGAGATGTGTGTAAACAAACCTTCCCCGTTCTTCTCTGTGGCAATGTCAGTGATCGTCTGTTATCCGATATAGGGAACGACGATCACTGACGTCACGCGTCCAGCCCCGCCCCTCTTCAGTTAGACACACACATAAGGTCACACTTAACCCCACCTACAGCGCCCCCTAGCGATTAACCCCTTCACTGCCATTGTCATTTTCACAGTAATCAGTGCATTTTTATAGCACTTTTCGCTGTGAAAATGACAATGGTTCCCAAAAATGTGTCAAAAAAGTGTACGATGTGTCCGCCATAATGTTGCAGTCACAAAAAAAAAAAAAAAAAAAAAAAAAAAAAAAAAAAAGCTGATCGCCACCATTACTAGTAAAAAAAAAAAAAATTATTAATAAAAATGCCATGAGACCCGGTTCACACTGGGGCGACACGACAGGCGGCTCAGCCGCCTGACGTGTCGCGTCCCATTCAATGCAATGGAACCGTTCTAATAGAAGCGACGCAAGTCGCTCTGACTTAGAAAAAGGTTCCTGTACGACTTCGGGGGCGGCTCGGGGCGACCTGCATTGACTTCTATACAGAAGTCGTTTTGCAAATTGCCTCTGAAGTCGTCTTCAGGACGACTTGCAGAGTCGCCCCCGAAGTCGTGCCGCTGCTGTGTGAACCGACTCTGAGACTATCCCATATTTTGTAAACGCTATCAATTTTAATGGTTCGGAAAATAGAAAGAAAAAAAAAAAGGCAGTAAAATATTAGCAAAGGGAAGGATAGGAAGAACATTTGGGAAATTAGAGTAAAACACAGGGAATTTTCCTACATTTTCCCACAGAAAGAATTTATAGACATGCATTTCATTTTATAGAATATTCTGTAAAAACAGTGACAGTAGTCTACTGAGTTTGACAAATCTTTTTAGTGAGTTCTAGTGACATCTGGTGGTTTGTAATAGATACTACAGTCTAAATTGTTATGAATTTGTTTCTATATCAATACATTTATTTTTTTAGCTATAATAAATAAATAAATATATAAAATTATATAACTCGGATTGCAAGTAACGCGGTTAACGAGCGTTTCGCAATACGAGCGCTGCATTTTAAAAAATCGTGACTCGTTTGTGAGGGTTGTCTCTTAAAACGAGCACGATTCAGGCCAAAGTGGTGTGCAGTACCGCTGTTGGCCCGAGGTGGGGGGGCGCTGGAGCCAAGCCAATCGGTGCCATTCAGAAATGCACGGTAAGGCCTGAGGACAGCACGACTGACCTCGGCAAATCTCAGGTAGGAAGTCTTTCCGAGGTTTGCTGAGGTCAGCCAAAGTGTCCTCGGGCCTTCTCGGAGGCTCTCCGGCGCCCCCCGCCTCTGGCCGCATGTGGTATTGCACCCCATTGAAATCAATGCAGAACAAATTTGAGATGAGGGCTCCTCCCTACAGGAAACACAATCAATTGACAGCTTGATCCTCTCCCTATGATAGCCTAGCTGAGACTGATGTTTGCGTCGATACTTGACGTTTAAATATGTCACGTGACAGGAGTGAGCCAATAGGATGTGCTGGAGGCGGGCCATCTCATCCGATGGCAAATCTCATTTCGTGGCAATGCACCGGGAATCAAGTGCTGCACTCCAAGCCTCACTCTGGTACACAGCCGCATGGGTGGCACCAGAGGAACAGCACGACCCGGAAGTGCTAAAAATGCAGAGAGAACAGCGTGGAGAGTCAGAGCAAGGCGGTGGACAGTGGTCGTACTAGCCTCACAAGCAGTACCCAGCAGCCCAGGACCCAGCCAACCTCCTCATGGAACCAGAGGAAGGGAAGGCGACCACAATTACAGGCAGATCCAGGTCGGGAGGAGGATGTGGAGGGGAATAGAAAGCCAGGCCAGGTCAGAACACAGCTCAGATGGGGAGGTGGATCCAGACCAGCTAAGCGAGACACAGGAGGATGCAAGGTTAAGGAGACATCACTCACCCTAGAAGATCTGAATGGGCTCCTGCAGGCAATATATGCCACAAAGAGGTTTCCAGAAGCCCCTAGAGTAACCTCTGCACAGGACAAGTTATACAGGGTGCTGAGCAAGGCTCAATCCATGGTGTTCCCACTCCATCAATCCCTAAAGAATCTGGTCCTACAGGAACGGAGGGAGCCCGAAATGAGAATTGTCAAACAAAAAACATGGAAAAGGAGGTTTCCCTTTAAAAGCTCCCAAAACTGGATGCCGCTCTGTCTCAAGCAGTCTGACCTCTCCTTTGAGGATGCAGGCAGTATTAAGGATCTGATGGATTGTAGATCAGAATCCCCCCTTAGAAAAGCTTGGGATGCCAATACATCAGCCATGGGTCCAGCTTTTGCAGCAGCCTGTGTAGCCAGGAATACAGTTTCTGGGTGGAGAAACTGACCAAGCACCTGTCTCAGGAATCCAAATCAGATGACGTCCTTGACTCCCATCAGCGATAGGGAAAGCTGTCGCTTACCTTGCAGATGCCGCAGTTGAGTCTGCAAGAGCCTCAGCATTAATCAACTCAGCTAGAAGAGCTGTCTGAATTAAGGCCTGGGAAGGAGATGTTAAGCTACGTGGCCTTCCCTTTCAGGGTTCATTGCGGTTTGGCCAGCGCCTGGATGGCGGTCTGTCTAGGTTAGGGTTTGACAAATTTGCTTGGAGTCTAGGAGCCAGCTAGAAAAGTTAGGAGCCAGAAAACGCACCCCGTCCCGCCAAGCTCGCGCGCAGAAGCGAACACCCCTGGGCCCCTTTACACAGCACCTCTAGACCCCTTTGCATTTTACAGCACTCTGAACCCCTTTACATTACACAGCACCCTGCACCTGCGGACCCCTTTACAATACACAGCACCCTGCACCTCTGGACCCCTTTACGTTACACAGCACCCTGCACCTCTGGACCTCTTTACATTACACAGCACCGCACATCTGGGCCCCTTTACATTAAACAGCACCCTGCACCTTTGGACCCCTCCTCAGTGCAAACCCCCTCAGTGAAACCCCCCTCAGTGCAACCCCCAGTGCAAACACCTTCCCTCAGTGCAAACCCCCCCTTAGTACAACCCCCCCTCAGTGCAACCCCCCAGTGCAAACACCTTCCCTCAGTGCAAACCCCCCCTTAGTACAACCCCCCAGTGCAAACACCCCCCCCTCAGTGCAAACACCCCTCCCCATTCAGTACCTCAGATCAGCGCAGCGACGGTCACGGCACATGGACAGAAGGTCCCCTCCCCCTCTGTACACACAAACAGAGAGGAGGGAGGGAGGCGGCAGCGGCTTCACTCGGCTGTGCCCGTGGCCGTGAAAAAGGGGATGGATGGTGCTGCGGTGTCACCCCGCAACCCCCCTCCCTAAAAGTCTCTCCGATTCCGCGGCGCTCAGCGCCGTCATCGCTCCAGTCACGGGGGGGGGGGGGCTGACCTGACACCCCCCAGTGTGTGGCACCCCGGTGCGGCCCGGCCTCCAATTAGTACGCCTCTGAGGTAGTGGCTTTGCAGGGGGAGGGGTAATGCGAGCCGCACCTGAGCCAGTCGGCAGACATGGGACCCGGCGCCATGATGATTCCATTCTCTCCGTGGTCGCGCGGACTCTTGGCTCTGATCAGTCTCTGCAGTGGCTGTCATAGCCGAGCAGAGAGTGAAGCCGCCCCCCCCTCCTCCTGCATGCACAGCACTGTGTAGACATAACGGAGGAGGAGAGGCGGCTTCACTCTCCGCTCGGCTATGACAGTCACTGCAGAGACTGATCAGAGCCGCGACCACGGAGAGGACAGAATGTGATGGTTGCGCCGGGTGTGCCGACTGGCTCGGGTGCAGCTCGCAGTACCCTCCGCAAAGCCACTACCTCGGACTCTACAGGTACAGGACGTGACCGATCCGTGCTGCCGCTGCCTAAACCCGCAGCACTGTCTTTAGTCGCGGGAGAGGCGCCGCCAGCCTGACACCCCCCCAGTGGGTGTCGCCCGGGGGCGGCCCGCTCGCTGCAGTCCCCTAGGAAGCATAGGCCGCAAAGCCGCGGCCTTAATTAGCGGCCATCGTGGGTGGAGGGCGTCCGACGCGCACAGGATACCCCAGCTCTGCTGCCACGGGCGCCAGGTCGATAATTCTAGGCGCAACGGCGTCCTGGCGCCCGGAATTTGTCGAACCATGGTCTAGGTCCTCAGAAAAAGGGTAAGAAGTCCTCAGTAAAGCCCAAGAAAGAAAGAAGAGTTTAAGAAAACATTTCATGACCCCCCATGGCAACCGCAGCATAGAGAAAAAGAGCCTAACAGGTGGGGCTATGGTAGGTGAAGGCAAAAGAACAATTTATTGTTTCCTCCCCCAAGGACGGCTGTCCCACTTTTGTCCCTCAGTGGGAAAAGATATCAGACAGCACTTACATCTGCCAGATCCTACGAGAAGGTTATTGTTTGGAGTTATCGGCAAAACAAACCCCCCCCCCCCTCTATGATTACCCTTACACATCCCCCCAGGAATACCCTGAAAAGATCAACCCTTGCGGATGGTGTCCAGGAATTGGTAGAACAACAATACCAGGGATTCTACTCCCATGAATTTGTTGTTCGCAAGCCATCAGGAAAGTATCGGCTAATAGTAAACTTAAAGGGTCACTAAAGGATTTTTTTTTTTTAGCTAAATAGCTTCCTTTACATTACTGCAGTCCTGGTTTCATGTCCTCATTGTTCGTTTTTGCTCTGATGTTGCTGTAATCCTTCTCTGTTCTGAACACTTCCTGGTTGTCGGTTTCCTGATGAAAAAAGTCATGGGAGCTTTCTCTCTGTGGTCACTAATCAAGGAGGTGCGATTACTGTGTGTCTAAAACCCCTCAACACCAATCAGTTTCGTTTTACAAACCATCACTGCCCTGTATTGGCTCTGAGTCTCTGTACATCACAGAAGCAGGAAACCGCATGCAAAAATGAAACAAGCTGTAGGTACATTATATGATTGGATTTTTATCTATTTTTAATCATTTTCAAAAGGAATAAGTTAACTATTATGTCTCTATACCCTGTAAACAGTCATTTCAGAAAAAAAAAAAAAAAAATCCTTTAAGAAACCTGAACAAGTGTAACCTGGAATACAAAAAGTTTTCTATGGAGAGTATCTAGTCTGTATGCAAAAACCTCATGAAGGAGACCTTCACAACGACACTGGACCTCAAGGATGCCTACCTGCATGTGCCAATTAACGTGGATCATCAGGCATTCTTGAGGTTCACAGTAGCATTCAGGTTAACAGCCAGCCCAAGGATTTTTAGCCTTTCTGCATCTCCAGGGTATATCTCTGCTCCCATACCTGGATGACTTACTGATCTCCGGGACCATCAGTCACCCAGGTCAGATAAGATACCAACAAGGTAAATGTCTGTTCTGGAAAACCTGGGTTGAATAATCAGCATGGAAAAATCCTCCCTCGAACCAGAACAAATCAAGACCTTTCTAAGCAACATAGTGGACACCAGACTACAGAAGCTCTTCTTGCCAAAGGACAAGGTGGCAAAACTAGCTTCATCAGTGGGGGACTTGATAAAAACGCTGTCACGCTCCAGAAGGGAGGTGGTCAGAACCCTAGGTCTGATGTCGGCAAGTATATCGACCATAGTCTGGGTGCAACTTCACTCAAGAGTCCTTCACTTTTTCCTGGGACAAAAAGGAGACACTGGATCAGGAGATATTGCTCACCCCTCAGGTACTGTCCTCCCTAGAGTGGTGGACAGTACCAAATATAAAAACTAAAAAAGGGGGCAAACCATAGGCACAGTAGAATCCGGTAAAAGATACCACCGATGCCTGTTCCTGGGGGTGGGGGGCCCACCTAGGAAAGGAGAAAGCCCAATGTCAATGGAACAGCTCACTAGGTCAGATGTCATCCAACTACAGGGAGCTCAAAGCAGTGGGGGAGGCCCTAAAAGCCTTTCAAGAAAGCATCATGAGCAAGGAGGTTCAGGTAAGCTCCGACAACGCCACTGTTGTAGCCTACTTGAGTCACTAGGGAGGCACCAGGTCCAGACCCCTTCTAGAATTATCCAATAGATCCTAGAATGGGCAGAGGGAAAAGTTCTCTCCATTTCAGGTGTCCACATAAAAGGGGACAAGCAACACCAAGGTGGACTTCCTCAGCCGTTAAGGCAGGGGGAAAGGAACTGAACCCTGGAGGTATTTCAAACCCTGGTGCAGTGCTTCGGAAATCCGGAAATAGATCTGTTCGCCAACCGGCAAAACAGGAAGATAGAGATATTTTTTGATTTCCCAAGAGAGGGTATCAGAAGGTTTAGATGCCCTGACTCAGACCTGGCAGTGCAGGTTGGCATACACCTTCCCACCCCTAGCATCGATTCCGCGGGTCCTTCAGAAGCTCAGCCAGTCCCCAGGCCAGCGCCTCCTGATATCAGCCTGGTGGCCAAGGGGAGCTTGGTTCGCAAGCTAAAGATCCATGGCAGTTGCAGAGCCATGGAGCCTCCTGAACAAGCCAGATCTTCTCAGGCAGGGGTCAGTACTACACTCAAGACCAGAATTTTTCCAGTTGACGGCCTGGTTAGTAAACACCAGATCCCAAAACGTAAAGGCTGCTCAGAAAGAGTGATACGTACCCTCCTGAGCAGAAAAACCAGTGACTAAAAAGATTTACTTAAAAGTTTGGAACCGTTCCTGGTGTAAAGAAAGACAGATGATATCTACCACTGTTCCGGTTATCCTGGAGTTTCTCCAGGGTGGAGCAGACAAGGGCCTAGCGGTCGGCACCCTTCGGGTTCAGATAGCGGCCCTCTCTGTCTCTCTTGATACAAGACTGGCAAAGGAAGAACTCATTAAAAAAAAAAATTGGTGGCCAGGGAAAGTTTCCACGGTCTCCAAAGGCAGTTTCCCACCATGGCACTTGACAAGGTTATTGGAGGCTTTATCCAAACACCCATTTGAACCTATAGAGGAGGATCCCTTCACGTTTCTAACCTTAAAAATATAAATTACCACGACCAAGAGGGTTGGGGACTTGCAAGGGCGGTCCATGAAGGAAAACATGTTGATGCCAATGGTGGATAGAATACGCTTCTGCCTCAACACATGAGATAAGTAGAAGGAGCAGAATGACCCCCCTCCATCTGCTGCAGTGTTATGCTGGCCATACACGTATATATTTTCGTTCAAAGTTTTTCATTTTTAAGAACGTTCGATTTTAATCGTTAGTGGGGTCAAATCGACAATCGTTTTCGACCACAGCGATGGAAAAATTTGAAGGCTCAGAATAGAAAAAACGTCTTGATCAAGCGAATTTTCAGACTGTGAATATTGTTTTTGGTCAGAAATTGAATGTTACAACCAAGTGACATTTGTGAATGACATTTATCGTATGGTAATATTCTTAAAGGAGTTGTAAATAAAAAAATGTTTTATGCTGAAATGACCGTTTACAGGGTATAGAGACATAATAGTTAACGGATACCTTTTAAAAACGATTAAAAAATAGATAAAAATCAATCATGTAATGTACCTGTAGTTTCTAGTTTCGTTTTTGCATGTTGTTTTCTGCCTCTGCTGTACAGAGCCAATACAGGGCAGTGATGGTTTGGAAAACGAAACCGATTGGTGCTGAGGGGTTTTAGACACACAGTAATCACACCTCCTTGATTAGTGACCACAGAGAGAAAGCTCCCAGTACTGTGGTTATCAGGAAACAGACAACCAGGAAGTGTGGAGATCAGAGAAGAATTACAGCAACTTTAGAGCAAAAACGAACAAAGAGGACATGAAAACAGCACTGCATTAAGGTAAAGGAAGCTATTAAGATAAAAAAAAAAAAATTCCTTTAGAAAACCTTTAAGAATATTCTCATCCAAAAAACAATACTTGTATGGACAGCCAGGAGGTCCTTTAACCCATCCACTCAGTCTTCTGCATTAAAAAAAAACAAAAAAAGGCCCACTTTTATAAGTGGAGGGCTGTGTTCATCCTGCTCAGTTCCCTTCTAATTTACCTCTACAACATATGTGGTCAAGTCACCCCTTGTAGCTTTCAGCCTAGGTTCACACTGCAGCGCTGCAATGTGGTGTGTGAATTTGATGCAGGTTTTGGTCTAGGGTAAAGTGCGAATTTACAGTGTGGAGGTATTAACAAGTTTACATTGCAGGATAGAAGTTTGCATCGCACCTGCACCAAAAAAGTACATGAGTCTGACAAACGCGAGTAAAGCCGATCGGCGGCTCTCCTGACAGGGGGGGTTCACGCTGATTGTTTATCAGCGCAGCCCCCCCTCGGATTACCACAAAGGAAGCCACCAGGGCCCAATAAAGCAATAATAGGCAAAAAACAAACAAAACAAAAATGAGCACAATAATGCCAATCAGTGCCCACAAATGAGCACTGACTGGCAACATGGGCACTGACTATAGTGATGCCCAGCAATGCCATCAGTGCCACCCCTCAGTGTCCATCAGTGCCACTCCTCAGTGCCCACCTCTGCCACCCATAAGTGCCGCCTATGAGTGCCCATCAGTGCCGCATACCAGCACCGCCCATCAGTGCCACCTCATCAGTGCCCGTAATTGAAGAAAGAAAACGTACTTATTTACAAAAAAATTAACAGAAAATAAAAACTAAATTTTTTTCAAAATTTTCTGTCTTTTTTTAGTTGTTGCGCAACGAGGTGATCAAATACCACCAAAAGAAAGCTCTTTTTGTGGGAACAAAATGATAAAAAAAAATTGTTTGGGTACAGTGTAGCATGACTGCGTAATTGTCATTGAAAGTGCAACAGCGCTGAAAATTGGCTTGGGCAGGAAGGTGCGGAACTGCCTGGAATGGAAGTGGTTAAGTCTCCTTCAGTTACTGAATGGGCCATTATTTATTTGTTTTTTGGACATAGTGGTTTACCCATTTCTTCTTAAAGTGGTTGTAAACCTCCCAGAGACATTTTTACATACAGGCAAGCCTACAATAAGGCTTACCTATATGTACTGAAAATATCTCCTAAACGTGCGCAATTAGGAGAGACTTACCTTATAGTGCGCCGATGATGTCATCGGCGCATATGCAGTGAAGAAACGGCCCTCCATGCCATTTCTTCCCCAACGTGTGAAGTGACTGGCGGCTCCCATACGCATAGTGACATCACGCAGCTCCGGCCAGTCAGAGCCGGAGTCCGCGGGCCCCAGAAGGAAGAGGGGCGAAAGATGGATGCTTCCACCAGCGGGGACATCGTTTGCAGGAAAGTGCCAAATAATGGGCTAGTATGCGATGCATACTAGCTCATTATGCTTTTACTTTGCAGAGGAATAAAAAGGAGAAGTAAAACTCATCAGGGTTTACTGCCTCTTTAAAATCTGTAGCATTTTTTTTTACCCTTTTTCGTGTTTGAACTAACAAAATTGGTTGGATGTCCAATTTACTGAATGGGGCATATGGATTCTAAAAGTAGAACAAAATGCAAAACTGTTTAATTTAGAATAGAATAAGAGAGGGTTATAACCCTTGTCAGTTTTTTTTTAACTGTCTGTGTCCCATAGGGAGATTTCCCTTCACTTCCTGTCCCATAGCCAAAACAGGAGGAGAGAGGAAATCCCTGCAAATGAAAGCGTTTGTTCACCCAACAGTTCATATTTTCTTTCCTCTTAAAAACTGACCACACTAAGGCTTAATGTACACGGGACATTTTGAAACCTCTCCTGAATGATTTAACATGACAGATAGTTACCGATGTTTAAAAACGTCAGTTTTGCCACATTTACATGTCGCATTTGTGTTTAGAAGTGTTTTTTTTTTTTTTTTGTCAAAAATGTATCTCCATTAAAAACACCTGTAAACAAAATGCGCCCAAATGCAAGTTACTGCGTTTACAAGTAGTTATAGGCATTTAGCGTTTCAAATGCCTCTGAAGATCCGTCCTGAACGCATTTTGTTGCTTTCCAAAAAATGTTACTAAACTAAACTGCCTAAAAACGACCCTGTGTACATGTACTGATAAGATAACAGAGGAGAGTTCAGGGGCAGCTGAAAAAAAAAACGCCCAACTGCTCCTAAAATGTTTACCAGCAGCAATGTACATGAAGCCTAAGCAGGAGAGAAAAATGGTCAGTTCTCTAGCTATGCTGGCAACTCAGCCCGGTCTCCTCCAATGATCAGACATATGCTGACACGCACCCCCACCCCCCCCCCCCCCCCCTTCACAGCCTGTCACTAGGAAGCTCAGTGTGCTGCCTTTTCTCCTCCCCCAGCTCTTATGCAGCTGAGAACAGAGGGAATGTGATCACTTAAGGGGGGGGGGGACATTTATGTTTTTTTATATCCATACAAAAATGTTTTGCATTTCATTTCTATTTTAAACTGAATGGGTTGTTTTACAAGGTGATCGCTTAAATCCACTTTAAGGGAATCCCTTTGGGGCTCCCCAGGTCACCAGAGCTAGTGTCCCCACTGGAAGATTTTCCTTCTGAGGACACCACAAAATTTGGGATTTTCTTTCCCTTTCATTTTCAATGATAACCGTAAACAGGGCAAATAGAGAGGGCGAATCTCCCCAACAGGGGGCAGAGAAAGCAATAAAAACCCAACACCGTACTTTGTGAAGAGGACGCATAACTGGTCAGATAGAGCTTTGTAGAATGTCAAATATATTACTGACCACTTCACTAGATGTTGCTTACGTGTATGGTCCTGCATATATACGTGTATTGAAAACTTCTAGATAAAACTGTTATTGATAAAAAAATAAAAAAAAAACCAACACCTACAGCTCAAACTCGAAAAATATGAATATCGTGCAAAAGTTCATGTATTTCACTAAAGCAGGGCGACTAGAAATAGCGTCCTGGCGACTTGGCTTGGAAGGTGAGCTGGCGCCATCTGGTGGTGAGCCGTTGGTATTACAAGTTATTACCACCAGATGTGTGAGCTGGCGCCATCTGGTGGTGGCCGTTGGTATTACAAGTTAAACAGCAATTCTAATGTCATTTTCACGGCCATCTTCTTCCCTCTAATTAGAACCCCCAAACATTATATATATTTTTTATCCTAACACCCTAGAGAATAAAATGGTTATCGTTACACTTTTTTTAATAAAAAAAATAAGACAACAGTAAAGTTATCCCCATTTTTTTTATATTATGAAAGATAATGTTACGCCGAGTAAATTCATACCCAACATGTCACGCTTCAAAATTGCGTCCGCTCGTGGAATGCCGACAAACTTTTACCCTTTAAAATCTTCGACGTTTAAAAAAATCTACAGGTTGCATGTTTTAAGTTACAATGGATGTCTAGGGCTAGAATTATTGCTCTCGCTCTACCAATCGCGGCGATACCTCACATGTGTGGTTTGAACACAGTTTACATATGCGGGCGCTGCTCACGTATGTGTTCGCTTCTGCGCGCAAGCTCGTCGGGACGGGGTGCGGTTTTCTGGCTAACTTTTTTGGCTGGCTCCTAGATTCCAAGCAAATTTGTCAAACCCTGCACTAAAGCAACTTAAAAGGTGAAAATATATGAGATAGAGATACATGAGATGCTTTGTACATGCAAAGCAAGATTGTTCAAGCCATGATCTGTCATAATTATTAGGGATGTCCCGATACCGAAACTAGTATTGGTACCGATAGGGAAATGCTCCGATGCTTCACCCAATACCTGGGCAGTCAGGGTGATCGTGAAGCAGGGGAGTTGCAAGCATTGATCTGCCCCCTTTTCAGCTGCTTTAGTTAAAGTTATACAGCGGTGATCGGTGCTTGTAACTCCTCCCAAAGCCACACCGATCACCGCTGACTGTCCCCTGTATCCTCCTCTGTGCTGCTCTTCCCCCTCCGTGCTACTGTCCCCCCTCAATGTCCTTCTCCACCCTCTCGATGTGTCAGGATGGAGAGCAGCGGTAGGAGCCGCTAAACCTGGGTTTACGATGCTTCAGTTTATGAATGGAGAGGAGCTTCTCTCCATTCATTTTAGCTGAGGCTGCAGAGAAAGGGACTGGGGAATCTGTGTCCTTAGTCCCTTTCTCTGTCTCAAAGGGGAGATGTCAGGGGTCCATTAAGACCCATGATATCTCACCAAAGACCCCCAACAGGTCTGATAAAAAATGGGTCATTGGTTTCCAAATGAGATGCAAAATTTGCTCTCATCAGAAAAGAGGACTTTGGACCACTAAGCAACAGACCAGGTCTGTTTTTCTTTAGCCCAGGTAAGACGCTTCTGACGTTGTTTGTTGTTCAGGAGTGGCTTGACAAGAGGAATACGACATTTGAAGCCCATGTCCAGGATCTGTCTGTGTGTGATGCCTCTTGAAACACTGACTCCAGCCTCAGATCACTCCTTGTGAAAGTCCCCAACACTTTTAAATGGCCTTTTCCTGGCAATCCTCTCCAGGGTGCGCTCATCCCTGCCGCTTATGCATCTTTTTCTTTCACATAACTTTCTATTAATGTGCTTTGATACAGCACTTTGAGAACATCCAACTTCTTTTGCAATTACCTTTTGAGGCTTTCCCCTCCTAAGGCTGGGTTCACACTACTACACTACTTTCATCCTACTTTGCTCTGTGTTCAATGTTTCCCTATGAGAGCGTCTTGTAGCGTCCTACACTGGTCCTACACAAGTCGGTCCGACTTTGAAAATGCTCCCTGTACTACTTTGGTCCTACATTGATCCTTCTTCAGGCCCATTGAATATCATTGAAGTCGGACCAAAGTAGTATCCTGTTCATGAAAGTAGGATGGATGTAGGACCAATGTAGGATAAATGTAGGACCAATGTAGCAGAGCAAAGTAGGATCAAAGTAGTGTAGTAGTGTGAACCCAGCCTTATGGAGGATGTCAATGATGGTTTTCTGCCCAACGGTCAGGTCAGCAGTCTTTCCCATGATTGTGATTCCTTCCCAGACAGATAATTTAAATGCTCAGGAACCCTTTGCAGGTGTTATGGCTTGATTAGCTGATTAGAGTGGGATACTTTGAGCCTAGAATATTACACCTTTTCACAATATTCTAATTTTCTGAGATTGCGGATTTGGGGTTTTCATGAGATGTAAGCCATAATCGCCACAATTATGACAAATCACAGCTTGAACTATCTTGCTTTTCATGTAATGAGTCCATCTCACATATTAGTTTCACCTTTTAAGTTGCATTAGTGAAATAAATGAACTTTTGCACGATATAATTTTTTTTTGAGTTCCACCTATATTCTAGTCCCTCTCCACTCTATCCAAAACAAGAAAGAGAACGTTTTGCCTTTAGTTATACTTTAAACACTGCAAATTCATAAAAATCCCACCCTTAGTTTTTTCATTCCATTTCTTTAATTTCACTTCAATACAGGACATTTTACACCCTTCCTGCCCAGGCTGTCGCACTTTGAATGCCAATTACTCAGTTATACAACACTGTACCCAAACAATTTTTTTTCATTTTTTTCCCCCACACGAATAGAGCTTTCTTTTGGTGGTATTAAACTGAGGTTTTTTTTTTTGTGGTGCACTGAAATGGATTTCAGAACCGAAACAAAACCGAAATAAAAAAAAAAATGTCAGGTCAAAACTGAAACCGAAAAGGACTTTTCTTTTTTTTTTTTTTATAATTACTAATTTTTTTTTTTTATTGGTGATTTTTTTATATTATTTTTTACAGTGATTTATTTTTTCTTTGAGTGGGGGGGTAGTGGATTGTCAGTGTGTTTTTTTATTTTTTATTGCAATTTTTTTTCTTTTCTTTTTTAATCAAACCTGTTGGGGGGGCTTTGGTGAGATATCAGGGGTCTTAACAGACCTCTGACATCTCCCCTCTGAGACAGAGAAAGGGACTAGGGACACAGATTCCCCAATCCCTTTCTCTGCAGCTTCAGCTGCACTGAAAATGAAAGGAGAGAAGACAGCAGCTCCTCTTCATTCATAAACTGAAACATTGTAAACATAGTTTACGATGTTTCAGTTATGTGAATGGACAGTCAGTCATCACTGACTCTGTCCATAAAGAAACAGTAAGGAGTGGGATTTACCAGGCTCTGACCCCGCTCTCCATCCTGACAGTTCCAGGGGGTGGAGGAGGAGCACGGAAGGAGAGAGAAACACGGCGGGATACACGGAGGGGGACACGGCGGGATACATGGCGCACGGAGGAGAAGGAAACACGGAGGAGGACATAGAGAGAGACTGCAGCAAAAACGGAGGGGGGCTGGAGGAGGACACGGAACAGTCAGCGGTGATCGTGCGAGCAGTCATTATCTGCAATTTTTAAGCTGTTTCGGCATGTCCCCAAAACAGCTGTTTTCGGCCGATATGTATCAGCCACCGATATATCGGTGCATCCCTAGTTTTTTTTGTGACCTAAGTGAAAAAAGCGAAAATGTTGAAAAAATAAATAAAATATACATCGCTACATATCTTTGGTAAAAACTGATGAACTGAAATAAGTGGATATTATTTGGTCTGTGTGAAAGTTAGAGTCTACAAGCTATGGTGCAAATTAGGGTTGTCCCGATACTAGTATCGGTACCGATACCGAGTATTTGCGCTAGTACTTGTACTCGCGCAAATACTCCCGTTGCCAGATAGAATACTTTTTTTTTTTTTTTTTCGAGTGCGGGTGGAGAGGGGGTGGAGTGCGGGTGGAGAGCGGAGCAGAGCAGTCCTCGTATGGGGGAGAGGAGAGCTGCTGCCGCTGCCGCCTTAGACAAAGCAAAGTCAATCCCCCCCCTCCCCCCGCCGCTGCCGACATCTAGTTACTATGCGCTGGGGGAACACAACAGCTGTCATTTGCATTTGAATAGCTGTGCGTTTCCCCGCCGAGCCGTCATGTATAGCCCCTCCCCCTTGCCCGGGCACTTTGATACGACGGGTGACCTGTCTATCAAAGTTTCTGGGCAAGGGGGAGGGGCTATACATGACGGCGCAGCGGGGAAACACACAGCTATTCAAATGCAAATGACAGCTGTTGTGTTCCCCCAGCGCATAGTAACTAGATGTTGGCAGCGGCGGGGGGAGGGGGGATTGACTTGGCTTTGTCTTAGGGAACACAAGGCTGCATTAGGGACATGGCTGAATTGAGGGACACATGGCTGAATTTAAAAAAAAGTATCGGTATTCGGTATCGGCGAGTACACAAAAAAAAAGTATCGGTACTTGTACTCGGTCCTAAAAAAGTGGTATCGGGACAACCCTAGTGCAAATTATTAAAAAAAGATGACTCCTGGTGTACCGACGGCCCATATCATTTCTTGAGGCTCTGAAATGTCAGGAAAGTACAAATACCCCCCAAATGACCCCTTTTTGAAAAAGTCCAAGGTATTTAGTAAGAGGCATGGTGAGTTTTTTGAAGTTGTAATTTTTTCCCACAATTCTTAGGAAAATTAAGAAATTATTATTTATTTTTTATTTTTTTAATCATAACAAGTTATTTCTCACACACAGCATATGCACACTTCCAATTACACCCCAAAATACATTCTGCTACTCGTCCTGAGTATGGTGATATCACGTGTGCGAGACTTTTTTAAAGCCTGGCCACATAGAGAGGTCCAACAGGGAGCACTGTCAGGCATTCTAGTAGCATAAATTACAAATCTAATTTCCTAACAACCTATCACATCTTTTGAAGGCCCTGGAGCACCACGACAATGGCACGCTTTTAGGTGTATGTTAGATTAAGCAGCCAACTGACTCAGGGCACCTGTATTCATGTGACTGTACATCCTATAACATATTTGCATATTTCATTACACTGACCAGCGTTTGTAAAGGTTCTTTTATTGTCAAATGTACTTTATATCAATAAAGTTGTTTTTTTCCAAGTAAATAAATAAATAAATAAATAAATAAAAAGCAGGAAGGAGTGGAGTGGGTGAGGTTTTAAAAAAAATTAAATAAAAAAAAAACCTCACCCACTCCACTCCTTCCTGCTTTTTATTTTTTTTAAATCGGCCTAAAATATCGGCCACAAAAATCGGCATCATATATCGGCCATCCCAATTTCTAAATATCGGCATCGGCCAGAAAAAAAAAACATATCGGTCTACCTCTACACCAAATGCCCCACTTTTGAAAAGAAAACACCCCAACTGGTGACAACTACTCGGGTACTCTCGTGGGCTGGAGACAGCTACTCAGGTACTCCTGATGGCCTGCAACGGGTCCTCTTTATCTTGGGGGGGGGGGGGGGGGCAATCTGGCACATTCCTGCCGGGAGGAGAACCCAGAAATGGCGCTACAGCCGTTTGTCGACATTTGTGACTGGCTGTGATTAGACAAAGCCGGTCATGTGGTAAAGAACAAATTTAATTGGCTCTCTACCTTGATCGAGAATAGGCTGTGTCCGAGGGATACTAACAGACTACATGTGACCGGCTGCGATTGGACACAGCCGGTCACGTGGTAAAGAACCAAATTTCATTGGCCCTTTACCCTGATCTGGGAGGGGCTGTGTCCCAATGGAGCAGCAATAGCAGCGAGAACCTGAGACCGTCATATGGACGTCCACTCAGGATGGCAGGGTGTTTTTGGGGACGTCATTTCACAATGGCCCGGTATGGAAGTGGTTAAAAGGTGTCAGTTTTTTCCCCCTCAATGAGGATTCGCTGTCCTGGTCTGAAGCTCCAGGTTGATCCTCAGTGTGTTCTCCTTAGTAATGGAAATACACAGTATCTCACAAAAGTGAGTACACCCCTAAAATTTTTGTAAATATTTTATTATATCTTTTCATGTGACAACATTGAAGAAATGACACTTTGCTACAATGTAATATATATCCTCCCAGCAAGTGGTTATAGAAAGCATAGATTGCGGGTTGCTGACCTTCCATCCCAGAGCATCAGTGTTGTGGATGGATCTGGCGGTAGAAGAAGCAACTGGCTGCGGAGGGAGCCGCATAAGTCGATACTTCTTCCATAGCAGTGGTCATCAACCCTGTCCTCAGGGCACACTAAGGCTGGATTCACACCTATGCAGTTTTAGTGCTTATTGCACTACAGAACGTGTTCCATAGAAAACCCATGTTAAATGGACTGTAGTGCAAATCTGCAAAATGCATAAAGCACTAAAACGGCATAGGTGTGAATCCAGCCTAACAGGCCAGGTTTTATGTATTACTTTGGGAAGATGCAGACAAGAACACAGCAATCACTGAAAAGCAAATTATATCACATGCAATGTATTTCAGTTATCTTGCAAACCTGGCCTGTTAGTGGGCCCTGAGGACAGGATTGATGACCACAGCTCTATAGTGCCGACTCCTGTCCCAGGCAGAGTTATACCTAATGCAGGGGTTGACAAATTTGCTTGGAATCTAGGAGCCAGCTAAAAAAGTTAGGAGCCAGAAAAAGCACCCCGTCCCGACGAGCTTGCACGCAGAAGCGAACACATACGTGAGCAGCGCCCGCATATGTAAACGGTGTTTAAACCACACATGTGAGGTATCGCCGCGATTGGTAGAGCGAGAGCAATAATTCTAGCCCTAGACCTCCTCTGTAACTCAAAACATGCAACCTGTAGATTTTTTTAAACGTCGCCTATGAAGATTTTAAAGCGGAGATATGCAATTAGCGGACCTCCAGCTGTTGCAGAACTACAATTCCCATGAGGCATAGCAAGACTCTGACAGCCACAAGCATGAAACCAGAGTCAGAGGCATGATGGGACTTGTAGTTTTGCAACAGCTGGAGGTCCGCTAATTGCATATCCCTGTTTTAAAGGGTAAAAGTTTGTCGGCATTCCACGAGCGGACGCAATTTTAAAGCGTGACATGTTGGGTATGAATTTACTCGGCATAACATTATCTTTCATAATATTAAAAAAAATGGGGATAACTTTACTGTTGTCTTATTTTTTAATTAAAAAAAAGTGAGATTTTTTTCCCAAAAAAGTGCGCTTGTAAGACCGCTGCGCAAATACGGCGTGACAGAAAGTATTGCAATGATCGCCATTTTATTCTCTAGGGTGTTAGGATAAAAAATATATATAATGTTCGGGGGTTCTAATTAGAGGGAAGAAGATGGCAGTGAAACTAGTGAAAATTTACATTAGAATTGCTGTTTAAAGCGGGGGTTCACCCTATCGACGGGAAAAAAAAAAAAAAAAATTTATTTTACCTTAAAATCAGGCATTGTAGCGCGAGCTACAGTATGCCTGTCCCGAATTTTTTACCGCCGTACTCACCTTGTAGTCATCCATCGAAGATTCCGGGGAATGGGCGTGCCTATGGAGACGGAGGATGATTGACGGCCGGCTCTGGCGCGTCACGCTTCTCCGGAAATAGCCGAAATAGGCTTGGTCTTCACGACGCGTGCGCATAGCCTGTGCGCAGGCGCCGTGAAGAGCCGAGACCTACTCCGGCTGTCTTCGGGGAGAGTGACGTGCCAGGGCCGGCCGTCAATCATCCTCCCTCTCCATAGGCACGCCCATTCCCCGCGGGAGCCGGAATCTACGATGGACGACTACAAGGTGAGTACGGGGTTAAAAAAATCGGGACAGGCATACTGTAGCTCGCGCTACAATGCCTGTCTCGATGGTAAAATGTGTCGGGGGGGGGTGAACTACCGCTTTAACTTGTAATGCCTAACTTGTAATACCAACGGCCACCACCAGATGGCGCCAGCTTACACATCTGGTGGTAATAACTTGTAATTTTTTTTTTTTGCCCCCCTTCCAAGCCAAGTCGCCAGGACCCTATTTCTGGTCGACATGGCGACCGGGATTTGTCGAGCCCTGACCTAATGCACCCTGCCTGGGACAGCAACATTTCTACTGCAATGAAGAATCATTTATAGGCGAGTTTATGAAAATGACAGTATATACCAATGGGCATATCTGTTCTGCAATGGTTACTGAGCAGTTTTTAAACTGATCCGCAGGTGTAGCGCAGTGCAGCTGCGGGTTACCTGCACTGAGCCAGACTGCTATTATGACCTGCAGGTTTGGTGTGCTTTCAGAAAGTGCACCATAACTGCAAGATTGTAGAAGTCTATGGCAAAGTGCAACTAACCCACAGGAAAACTGAAGATGCACTGCACCCGTGGTATGGGTAAACTGCAGCACATCAGTTTGAAAGCAAGGGGCTTGGGACCGTAAAGGCTTGTTTACATTTGCGGTTTGGGGGGGGGGTAAAACCCCATAGTTCATTGTGACAATTAACCAGTTACTTACATGGCCCTCACTCTTCAAAAGGTTAAGCACCCCTGCACCAAGAAGCCATCACTTTACTGGGAAAATCATAAGTTTCCTCACCCTACACATACAGATGGTAATGCTCTATGTGAGGAGAGGAGAGTCGATCGCCTAGCAACCGGCTATTTACATCACATGACAACTGTGACTGGACATAGCCGTCCTGTGATCAGGAGGGCCAATCCCAGAACCCTCCTGCTGATCAGAGATGTGTCGTGTCTGGGTGACACAAGCGCATCAGGATTGCGCCACTGCACGGGCACGTGCGCGCAACCCCCCTACTTCTGAGGGACATTCCTGAATGTCCACTTAGGAGGAAGCACTCACCCGGCCGTATATGTGCAGTGGCCAGGTCGGAGGTGGTTAGGGGCTCATTTACACTTGCTTCAACAAGGCTTTGTTAAAGTTCTCTAAATGCTAGTCAAAGCTCCTTTTACTAAATAATATGGTTAGCTTACAGTCCTGTTTTGGCTTCGCTTCATAAATTATACCCCATGTAGCCTCAGTGGTGCTTCCAAGCCTCTATAGAAGTCTAGGGCAAAGCTTGCTTGAAGTCCCACCGAAGCCTCGTCAAAGCCCCACCAAAGCCTAATCGAAGCACCAAGCAAAAGCAAGGTGTAAACAGGACTGTAAGCCAGGGCTTGACAAATTTGCTTGGAATCTAGGGAGCCAGCTAAAAAAAGTTAGGAGCCAGGTTTTTTTTTTTTTTTTTTTTTTTAAACGACAAAGCTTTATTTTCAATATAAAAATGTATGGAATTGCACAGTGGTGACAATTGATGGCACAGTGGCCGAGTTTGATGGCATGGCACAGTGACTACGTTTGATGGCATGGCACAGTGATGACAATTGATGTTACAGTGGCTGCGTTTGAGGGCATGGCACAGTGGCTGCGTTTGAGGGCATGGCACAGTGGCTGCGTTTGAGGGCATGGCACAGTGGCTGCGTTTGAGGGCATGGCACAGTGGCTGCGTTTGAGGGCATGGCACAGTGGCTGCGTTTGAGGGCATGGCACAGTGGCTGCGTTTGAGGGCATGGCACAGTGGCTGCGTTTGAGGGCATGGCACAGTGGCTGCGTTTGAGGGCATGGCACAGTGGCTGCGTTTGAGGGCATGGCACAGTGGCTGCGTTTGAGGGCATGGCACAGTGGCTGCGTTTGAGGGCATGGCACAGTGGTGACAATTGATGGCACAGTAGTGACAATTGATGGCACAGTGGCTGCGTTTGATGGCATGGCACAGTGGTGACAATTGATTGCACAGTGGCTGTTTGATGGCATGGCACAGTGGTGACAATTGATTGCACAGTGGCTGTGTTTGATGGCATGGCACAGTGGTGACAATTGATTGCACAGTGGCTGTGTTTGATGGCATGGCACAGTGGTGACAATTGATTGCACAGTGGCTGTGTTTGATGGCATGGCACAGTGGCTGCGTTTGATGGCATGGCACAGTGGTGACAATTGATGGCATGGCACAGTGGTGACAATTGATGGCATGGCACAGTGGCTGCGTTTGGCATCATGGCATGGCACAGTGGTGACAATTAATGGCACAGTGGCTGCGTTTGGCATGGCACCGTGGTGACAATTGATGGCACAGTGGCTGCGTTTAATGGCATGGCACAGTGGCGACAATTGATGGGCACAGTGGCTGCTAGTGTGAACCATAAGTGCAACAATCCTATAAATTATGGTTTTAAATTATAGTATTTTTGGCTTCTCTTACCATAACCTGCTGTTCGCGCTCGTAGTGATCACTTGACCGCCGTGTTTACTTTGCAGCCTCTGGCCAGCTCCTTTCCTGTGTCTCCCCGTGGCAGTGACGTAGGTGGCACCGCCCCCTCAGAGGAATTTCCCAATCCCCGGGGGGAGAGGCGGCCGGAGGCGTATCATCCCCGACCCCGCACATCTATCCATCCCGGCCGGCAGGCAGCTCGCCTCACTCCAGCCCCCTCGAAGCATAGGCCGCAAAGCCACAGCCTCAATTAGCGGCCATCACGGCACGATCGCAGGTGGGGGGATGCGCGGCCGACGCTCACAGAATACCCCAGCTCTGCTGCCATGGGCGCCAGGTCAAAAATTCTAGGCTCCACGGCGAAGTGGCGCCCGGAATTTGTCAAATACTGCTGTAAGCTAACCATTTTATTTAGTGACAGGAGCTTTGACTGCCGTTCAGAGAGCTCTAAAGCGGAGTTTCACCCAAAAGTGGAACTTCCGCTTAATCCATTTCTTGCCCCCTTCCGTAATTTTTTTGGAGGGGAGTGGGAGCTTCAAGAGGAGTGGGACTTCCTGTCCCATTTTCTCCTTCCGCCCAGGGACCGCTTAGGCGATACGTCATATCGCCTAAAGCGGTCCCTCCCGGTAGGCGATCACCTGGGACATGCGACAGGTCCCAGGCGATCGTCTGACCAATCAGTGTGCAGTGCCACTCTCGTATGCGCAGCGAGTACCTGGCCGTGAAGCCGAAAGCTGTCGGGGAGGAGCGGCCAACCGTGGAGCAGGTGAGTGTGTTTATTAAAAGCCAGCAGCTACACTTTTTGTAGCTGCTGACTTTTAATAAACATAATTAAAGCCTGGAACTCCCCTTTAACAAAGTCTGTCCGAAGCCTTGTTTTGAAGCAAGTGTAAACTAGCCCTTAACCACTTGCCGACCGCCCACCGCCGTTATACGTCGACAAGTTGGCTCGGCTGGGCGAGAGCACGTAGTATGACGTCCTCTCTCCCAGCCGCCACTAGGGGCTCGCGCGCGCCCCCCGCTCGCCCGCGATCGCCGCCGGGCACACGCGATCGCTCGGTACAGAGCGGGGACCGGGAGCTGTGTGTGTAAACACACAGCTCCCGGTCCTGTCAGCAGGGGAAATGCTGATCTTCGGTTCATACAATGTATGAACCGAGGATCAGTGTTTCCCCCCCCCCCCACAGTAAGAACACACCCAGGCATACTTAACCCCTTCCCCGCCCCCTAGTGTTAACCCCTTCACGGCCAGTGGCATTTTTATAGTAATCCAATGCATTTTTATAGCACTGATCGCTATAAAAATGCCAATGGTCCCAAAAATGTGTCAAAAGTGTCCGAAGTGTCCGCCATAATGTCGCAGTACCGAAAAAAAAAAAAAAAAAATTAAAAAAAAAAAAAAAAAAAAAAAATCGCTGATCGCCGCCATTACTAGTAAAAAAAATATAATAAACATGACATAAAAATACCCCCTGTTTTGTAAACGCTATAACTTTTGCACAAACCAATCAATAAACGCTTATTGCGATTTTTTTTTACGAAAAATATGTAGAAGAAAACGTATCGGCCTAAACTGAGGAAAAAAAATGTTTTTTTATATATTTTTGGGGGATATTTATTATAGCAAAATGTAAAAAATATTCATGTTTTTCAAAATTGTCGCTCTATTTTTGTTTATAGCGCAAAAACTAAAAACCGCAGGAGGTGATCAAATACCACCAAAAGAAAGCTCTATTTGTGGGAAAAAAAGGACGCCAATTTTGTTTGGGAGCCACGTCGCACGACCGCGCAATTGTCCGTTAAAGCAACGCAGTCCCGAATCGCAAAAAGTACTCTGGTCTTTGGGCAGCAATATGGTCCGGGGGGTAAGTGGTTAAAGACATCCTTTAGAATCACTTTGAGTGCAGGTTCACACTGACAGTGGGAATGAAATTGTGCGATTTCATTCCTGCATGACAGTCCCAGACTTCGGGAACATCTGTGTGGGTTTTCTGCACATATGTCTATTTTAAAAACACACCTCGAAACTACTTTTGGGAATCAATGCAGCGTCGAGCCAATTTGGATGGTGCCATTGCCAGCAATAGCACCCGATTTTGCATGCGGATTGACATGTCAAATCGCTGCAATGTGAACAAGGGCTAAATGTCAATTTTGCACGGACTGGTAATTTTCTCCCAGATCGGACAGATGAAACTACGCGGGCACAGTATGTACCGGTTAGAGAAAAAGCGGTGGTGATCACTTCACCATAAAAATGAAGTGAAAATCTTTGTCATGATCCAATCACTTTTCAGTAGAAGAAGCAGAGAGCAGACACATGGAAACAATGTGAAATGTAAATCAGTAGAAGAGAGCTAGTGGAATGGTGCCCCCCCCCTGTTGGAGTGGAATGGGTTGGTGCCCCTTGGTGTGGAATGGTGGCCCCATTGTTGCTGTGGAATGGTGGCCCCCCTTGTTGCTGTGGAATGGTGGCCCCCTTGTTGCTGTGGAATGGTGGCCCCCTTGTTGCTGTGGAATGGTGGCCCCCTTGTTGCTGTGGAATGGTGGCCCCCTTGTTGCTGTGGAATGGTGGCCCCCTTGTTGCTGTGGAATGGTGGCCCCCTTGTTGCTGTGGAATGGTGGCCCCCTTGTTGCTGTGGAATGGTGGCCCCCTTGTTGCTGTGGAATGGTACCCCTCGCCTCGGTGTACACAACACACACACACAAAGTAGAAACGTTAGGAGTCCATGGTATCTATCAGCTCTCACCTGCCCCGTTCCGGGCCTGTCCCCCCTCACAAGTCACGAGCCCTCTTCCTCGGTGTCTGAAGTGACAATGGGGACGCCGGCAAGCCTTCCTGAACGGACATTCCACTGCCCGAAAATATCCCGTACTCTTCAGCATTATAAATCCTCTCGTATTGTGTCACTGGCACATCCAGGCCCCTGCCATATTGATTTTTTTTTCCCACTAGAGGGGCGGGGGAAACAAAAGGAAACGATGGGGGCGAGGCTTCGATGGGCCCAACAAAGAGCTGACTTCTAAGAATGCCGGTCTGACGAGGAAGGCCCCTCGGTACAATGTAGCGTGCTAACACCGGCCGCTCATAAAATCGATAGACACAGCGCCATACATTCCCGTCTCTCATCGTTCACTTCAGGCCTGGCCGCGAGATCAACGCATGCGCGGTCTAGCTGTTCAACAACCAGTGTAGTTCAACAGCGCTGCGCCTTCCTGTTGCTGTTTCTCTATCGGAATAAACCTCCTAGGCCTCGTTTATAATTCTGTTTAAATAGAATAGTTTTTAAGTGCTGCTTCACACCCAGTGGCGGCTGGTGCCCAACATTTTTTTTGGGGGGGGGCGCAAACAAACGAAAAAAAGAAAAACATCAATTGCAGCCTCACTGTGCCATCAATTGTCACCACTGTGCCATCACAAGCAGCCACTGTGCCATCAATTGTCGCCACTGTGCCATCACATGCAGCCACTGTGCCATCAATTGTCGCCACAGTGTCATCAATTGTCGCCACTGTGCCATCAAACGCAGCCACTGTGCCATTAATTGTCGCCACTGTGCCATCAAACACAGCCACTGTGCCATTAATTGTCGCCACTGTGCCATCAAACGCATCTACTGTGCCATCAAACACAGCCAGTGTGCCATCAATTGTCGCCACTGTGCCATCAAACGCAGCCCCTGTGCCATCAATTGTTACCACTGTGCCATCAAACGCAGCCACTGTGCCCATCAATTGCCGCCATTTCTCCTGTAAAATGCCACCAGTTTGCCCCATAAAATGACGCCAGATTGCCCCAAAATACAGCCAGATTGACACCCCCCCCCCCCCTGCACAGCACTTACCTTTCTCGGGTCAGCCATCCTCCTCCACGATCCCTTGATGTCTTCTCCCCCCCTTGATGTCGCTTCCGCCAATCAGGTGACCGGTAATCAGACCCGGTGAACCTGATTGGCTGAGACGCGTGTCAGTGTTAACCAGGGAACGCACACCCTGTGCGCCCTCTTGTTAACTATTTAGAAGCCCACAGGGTGTAATCGGGAAGCCTATCAGAGCCTATGGCTCTGATAGACACTTCCAAAACACACCCACCGCTGTTATTCAGATGGCCAGCGCTCAACAGGGGGCTGGCCACCTGAATAGTGGGCGGCAGCGGCGACAATACATAGATTCATGCAATGCATGAATCTATGTATTGTTGAGTGACAGTGCAGGAGAGAGGGGGGCGGCGCTCCTGCGCTCCACTATGGACGCACCACCACTGTTCACACCTATTGTCGGGAGGGCGTCAAAAACAGATGGTTGAGCCCCATTTTTTCTGCAAAGGCAGCCTGACGTGGTTGTACGCCAAATTATACCCAGCTGCATTCAGCAGGAAGTAACACAACTCATTATTCACGTGAATGTGACAGCCTAACAGGTTGTACACAATGGGGTTTATTTACTAAACCTAGAGAGGGCAACATTTGTCACAATTCTGCATAGAAACCAATCAGCTTCCAGGTGTTAGTGCCAGAATTTAAAGTGGTTGTAAACCCTTTACAACCACTTTAGCCTACAGGTAAGCCTAGATTAAAGCTTACCTGTAGGTGCTTAAAAATATCTCCCAGACCTGCATGGTCAAAGAGAGATTTGCAAATCGCTGTAGGGCGATTTCTCCTGCGCATGCGCCAAAGTTAGAAAGGGCACGCTGTGCCATTTCTATCTCGGGTCCGGCTGTTAAAGTCACGTGAAGTCACACGACTCTGGCCAGTCACAGTGCCGGAGTTCACGGCCCCGGAAAGAAGAGGGGTGAAGAATGGCCACTCGCTCCTAGCAAGGAAGACGGGGACATTGCGGGCTTCTCCTGCAGGTAAGTGTCACATAATGGGCTACTATGCGATGCATAGTAGCCCATTATGCTTTACCTTTACAGGGAAACAAAGAGAAAGTAACACCCATCAGGGGTTGTACACACCCCATTGTGTACAACCTATGTAACTTCCTCTTTACTTGCGCAAGCTGAAGTTCAAAGCTGATTGGGTTCTATGCAGAAATGTGACCGCTCTAGCTTTAGTAAATAAACCCCAATAATATACCCCCACTGTGTTCAGCAGGCACCACCACAATCCACTCAAGTGCAGCCCAATGGGGATGTAAGCAGAATTCTATAACTTGTTGCGTTTGACAGCGATTACCGCAACGCACGTGAATGAGGGAGCCTGGTAGGGTTGTGTATATAATTCTACCCCTTGTTGCATTTACCAGCGATTACCACAATCCACTCAAGTGAATGCGGGGTTGTGCACAGAATTCTACCCCTTGTTGTGCTTGACAGCTATGACCGCAACCCATTCAAGTGAATGGGGCATCCTGACAGGCTTGTACAAAATATTATACCACAACCGTGATCAACAAGCAAAACCATGAACCACTCAAGTGCAGCATAATAGGGTTGTACACAGAATTATACCCCTTGTTGCGTTTGGCAGCGATTGCCACAATCCACGCAAGTGAATGGGGCAGTCTGATGAGGTCGTATTCAGAATTATACCCCTTGTGTTAACCGATTGCCGACGGTATACTGTATATATACTGCTGCAGGCAGTTCTCCTGTGTATAATCACATACCTGTATGTGATTTTGCACTTCTGGGTCTGGGGCGCGTCGCTGGCAACCTGCTCCCGCTGTGATTAGACACAGTAGGAGCCAATCAGCAGGTCCGCTGGGACCTGCCAATCATTCGGGACACAGGCAGAATGGCAGTCTGCCTATGTAAACAAGGCAAATCAGCGTTCTGGGAGAAGGGAAGGCTGTGATCCTGTGTTCCTACAAAGTGCTTTGGATTACAAGCATGTTTTTGGAACGAATTATGCTCGTAATTCAAGGTTAAAAAATGATGAAGAAATTTGATTATTATTTTTTTTTATCTTGGATTTGTTTTATAGCAGAAAGTAAGAAATATCCTTTTTATTTTTTCAAAATTATAGCACAAAAAATAAAATCGCAGAGATGATCAAATACCACCAAAAGAAATCTCTATTTGTGAGGAGTCATACATTTTATTTGGGTACAGCGTCGCACAACCGCTCAAGTCAGTTAAAGTAACACAGTGCCGTATCGCAAAAAATGGCCTGGTCAGGAGGGGGGGGGGGGGGGGGAATCTTCTGGAGGGCAATGGTTAAGCAAGCAGTACCACAACCTATTCAAGTGAATAGGGCAGCCTGACAAGTCTTTACAGAATCATTCCCTGTTGCGTTCAGCAGGCATTACTGCAGCCCATTCAAATGAAAAGTGCTGTGCCACAACCACCCTGGTGCAGGATTTACAGGGTTAAAAAAGGGGATGAGGAGGCAACATGTCACCACCTATCATACAACTCTGAAGAACAATCCAGCGCAAATGGCTTTTCAGAGATGCAGCAAGGTTAAGCGGAAGTGTAGTGCAGTGGTCTGCATTTTACTACAGATAAACGCATGTTTATTCACCAGACATGGCGGGTGACAGATTGTGCCACTGCGCGGCCCCGCGATCGCCGCATTCTGACAGGATGTCATATGATGTCTAGTCAGGATGGGAAAGCCACTGCTCCAGCCATCATTTTGCTATAGGCCGGGGTGTAAAGTGGTTACAAATTTTGTTTGTTTTTTTTGGTTAGGGGGGTTTATAAAAATATGTTTACACTTGGAGAACACGTGCGGTCAAAGAAAAATAGACAGTGTCTGTTTACTGGAATTTTATACGTTTTACCTTCCCAAATAATAATTTTCCACTCTTCAGGCCTTGTACAGACGAGCAGACATGTCCGATGAAAACGGTCCGCGGACAGAGAATCCCCGCGGACAGAGAACGCGGTGACGTAGACGACACCGACGTTCTCTGACACGGAAGGTCAATGCTTCCACGCATGCGTCGAATCAATTCGACGCATGCGCGGGATTTCGGGCCAGCGGGCATGTCCGATGAGTCGTACTAACCATCGGACATGTCCGACGGACAGGCTTCCAGCGAACAAGTTTCTTAGCATGCTAAGAAACTTTTGTCCGCTGGAAACCTGTCCGCTAGGCCGGAAAACTGTCCGGTAGGCCCTACACACGGTCGGACATGTCCGGGGAAACTGGTCCGACGGACCAGTTTCAGCGGACATGTTCGGTCGTGTGTACAAGGCCTCACAATCACGCCTTATTCATGTTATCAGATTTCGGCAGCACCTATATTTGCAAGTAACTGTTTTCAAGGATGAAGCGCATGAAGGGCAAAATTAGAACCAAAATGTCTTGTGAGCACCTTGAGAATTCTTTGAGAATTGCTACTACGGGGCATATTCTTAAAGATCTGAGGCGGCGGAACGTATGTCCTTTACCGCCGCAAGTTTAAGTGGCAAGTGCCTGATTCCCAAACCACTTACCTGTAAACTTGCGGCGGCGTCGCGTAAAGTCCACCTGCGCAAGCCCTCCTAATTCAAATGATCCTGGTAGGGGGCGTGGATCATTTAAATTAGGCGCGCTCCCGCGCCGATCGTAATGCGCATGCTCCGTCGGGTAAATTACCCGACGTGCATTGCGCTAAATGACGTCTCACGGACGTCATTTGTTTTGACTGTAACGTAAATGGCATCCAGCGCCATTCACGGACGACTTACGCAAACGACGTTAAATTTTCAAATTTCGACGCGGGATCGACGGCCATACTTAACATTGAGTACGCCACCTAGGGGGCATGTTTATCTTTACGCCGCGTATCGCTTACGGAAACGACGTTAAAACACTACGGCGGGCAAGCGTACGTTAGAGAATCGGCGTGACTAGTCATTTGCATATTCTACGCTGACCGCCACCTAGCGGTCAGCGTAAATATTGCAGACTAAGATACAACGGCGCAGGCCGTCGTATCTTAGGCATGTTTAAGTGTATCTCAGTTTGAGAATACACTTAAACATAGGATCGGACTTACGTCGGCGTATCTGCTGATACGCCGGCGTAAATTATTTGAGAATATGGCCCTACATCCATCGAATTAGATATTGATGCATTCCTTTATCAAAAACTGCATCAATTATCGCACTAGTTTTATGTTGCTCTCTTTTCCTTTTATAAAAAAAAATATATATATTTTGTACATTTTATTGCCCAGATAGGTACATTCAACGCTGTATCCTGGCCTAGGCCGACAAGGCCCAGGCCTAGGGCAGCACTTTGCAGGGGGGCAGCACGGAAAGAGTCCCCGCCACTGTTAGTGCAGCGCCATTCTTATGGGTCAGACTGGGCTGAGAGGCAAATTAGTCTAGCGCCCCCATAAAGCTACCGCACTGCTTCTGGTATGCAGGCGGCTATCATTCAGCAAATGTGGGGGGGGGGGGTGCCGCTTCTAATTTTGACTGTACTATCATCCTGGACCACGAACCTTCCTCACTGTGCTATATGTTTTCCGCTGCACCATTGGCATGGTTATATCTTCTTAATCCTCTCCATAAAATTATCAGAAATTTGTGCTTAGAACTATAGGCAACACTTTTTTTTACATTTTGGATAGAGTAGGCAAGGGTTATAGCCCCTGTCAGTTTATTTTTTATCATTCCTGTCCCATTGCAGAGATTTCCCTTCACTTCCTGCCCCATAGCCAAGCAGGAAGTGAGAGGGAAATCTTTGCAAATTGCCATTACCCACCCCCAGGCTCTCAGAATTGGTGTCCCCACTTGAGGGCGGGTTTTAAACAGCAAGGGGTGTGGCCTTGACAGGAAGGGGTGGGTCATATTTAAATTAGGGGGTGCACAAGTTTAGTCAGGCCTAGGGCAGCACAGAACCTAAATACACTACTGGGTACATTATCATGCATATCCTATCCTATCCTATTATATATACACAACACCTTTCTTGTGATCGGTCTGACATTTTCTACTCATTAGCTATCCTTATTGTTAGTGTATTTTATGTGTGGCCCAAGTCAATTCCTCTTTTTCCAATGTGGCCCAGGAAGTTCAAAAAGTTGGACACCCCTGCCTCAAAGTGTATCAGGAGGCAAAACATGTATTTTATTCCACTGGGGAGATTCGCCACTCTATTTGTACTGATGACCATAGTTGCAGAAAAGTAAAGGGAAATCCAACATTTTGTTTGGCCCAGAGCAAAAGGTAAGAGAAAATGTTTCAAAAAGACCAATTTTTCCAGGGACTACTGTTGAAACCCTTATTCACACTAGCAAGCCAAGAAAAGCTAAACTTGAGAAGTGATCTGGGAAGTATAAACAACTTTTAGCCCAGGTTCACACTGAGCTGCGGGAGTGAAGCCATGCGAGTTTAGCTGAACTTGCACGATTTCACTCCCGCTGGCAGTTCCGATTTCGGCCGCGATTTCAGAGACATCTGTGCAGAATGTCCGATTAGGACGGTGCCATTGCCGACAAATGCCGCAGATTTGAGATGCGATTTGACATCTCAAATCGCATCAGTGAGAACCAGGCCTCAGGCTGGATTCACACTGATGCGAATTGGATGTGGGTTTCCTCTGCATCCAATTCGCATGACAGGAGAGTGTGACCGGCTCTCTATGGAGCCAGTTCACCCATCTCTGGGGGGGCTGCGGAGCGGATTGCACAGGAGCCCTGTGCGTCTTTGGCTCGGTTTCAGGTTCAAATTCAGGCAAAAATTTGGGTCTAAATCATCCCTGAAACGGAGAACAGGGACGCACCGGACCCCTGCTCTGAGCCGTGTCCGCATACAATGTGAACCCAGCCTTAGGGCAGGTTCACATCTGTGTCCACTTTTCTCCATTTGTTAGTGTATTTTTTAACCCGTTCCCAACCGGCTTATGTCTATATACTGTGGCAGAATGGCACTGCTGGGTAAAAGCCCATATGGGTACATCGCTACTAGAAACAGCGATATGTCTCCTCCTCCTATCCACATACAGTTAGAAACACTAATGAGGGAACACATTTAATCCCTTTATCACCCCCTAGTGTTAACCCCTTCCTTGCCAGTGACATTTACACAGTAATCAGTGCATTTTTATAGCTCTGATCGCTATATAAATGTCAATAATCCCAAAAACATGTCAAATGTGGCCGATCTGTCCACTGCAATGTCGCAGTCCCAATAAAAATCGAAGATCACCACAATTACTAGTAAAAAAAAAATGCCATAAATCTATCCCCTATTTTGTAGATGCTATAACTTTTGCGCAAACCAATCAATGTACGATTTTTTTGTTTACCAAAAATATGTAGAAGAATACATATTGGCCTAAACTGATGAATAAATTATTTTTTTAAAACATTTTTTGTGGATATTTATTATAGCAAAAAGAAAAAAATATAGTTTTTTTTCCCCAGAATTTAGGGCTTTTTTTGTTTATAGTGCAAAAAATAAAAACCGCAGAGGTGATCACAGAAATATGTAGAAGAATACATATTGGCCTAAACTGATGAATAAATTAGTTTTTTTAAAACATTTTTTGTGGATATTTATATAGCAAAAAGTAAAAAATATATTTTTTTTCCCCCAGAATTTACGCTTTTTTTGTTTATAGCGCAAAAAATTAAAACCGCAGAGGTGATCAGATACACCCAAAAGAAAGATCTATTTGTGGGGAAAAAAGGACGCAAATTTTGTTTGGGTACAGTATCGCACGACCGCGCAATTTTCAGTTATAGTGACACATATGGATTATGTGTTGGCATGTACATTATAAACCCACTACAGTTTAATCATAATTGTGGCCTATAAGAGATCAGATGGTATATATATATATATATATATATATATATATATATATATATATATATTATAGAATGTTAGTACAAGTGAGTTACTGCCCAGTTGCCTCAATCTAATCACAATTGAGGGTTACGAGAAAATGGTGGGGATCGCCGCTATAAATAGTATGGGATGGACGTCAGCCAATCAGAATTCCCAGAGGAAGTCACGAGATTGTGACAAAACAGGTAGGAGGAGCTTGATCGGCTGACACAGAAGGTAGAAGGAAGTGGAGGTCCGGACTTCAGGTGACAATCTCACCCCTCAGTATACCAGTACACTAAAAATGCGATTTTATTATGTAAATGTGAGTGTAAATGTAGGAGTCTAAGTTGCAATTAAACCTTTTTTTTAAAACAATATCACACTATTGCACTCTTCTGTTGTTTTCTGCATGTGATATATATGAGGAAGTTATTGAAATACCAGGAGGAAGTAGTGGCTTTTGATCTGTGCTATTGCCAGGTGAAGGAAATGATCTATGATCTGTATTTAAGCTAATAAGCCACCCTCAGAGCCGGTTCACATTGGGACGACTCGTCAGGCGGCTCAGCCGCCTGACGAGTCGCGTCCCATTCTATGCAATAGAACCGTTCTAATAGGAGCGACGCAAAAAAAAAATTCTTGTACGACTTCGGGGGCGGCTCGGGGCGATTTGCATTGACTACTATACAGAAGTCATTTTGATAATCGCCTCTGAAGTCGTCTTCAGGACGACTTGCAGAGTCGCCCCCGAAGTCGTGCCGCCGCAGTGTGAACCGGCTCTAAGAATAGGAAAATACAGGAGGATCTTTCAAGCTGTTGATATTAACTACAGGCTTATTTATAAAGCCCTTAAAGTGGTTTTAAACCCTCCCTCCTTACTTTTACCTATGGGTAAGCCTAGAGTAAGGCTTACCTATAGGTAGTGGAAATATCTCCTAAACGTGCTCTGTTTAGGAGATATTTAACTTGTAGTGCACCGATGATGTAATCGGTGCATGCGCTGGGAAGAAACGGACCTCTGTAATATTTCTTTCCTAGCGTGTGCTGTTACTAGTGGGTCCCGCACCCATGCGTGGGAGTGGCATTATGCGGCTCTGGCCAATCACAGAGCGGGTGTCCGTGGTCCCCGGAAAGAAGAGGGGCGAGAAGATGGATGCAGCCTGCACAGGGGACAATGCTGGATTAGTTTGCAGGTAAGTGTCACATAATGCAATGCATACTAGCCCATTATGATTTTAATTTGCAGGGAGCAAAAGAGGAAGTAAAACCCATCAGGGTTTACTTCCTCTTTAAAGCGGGGGTTCACCCTATAAAATAAAAAAAAAGCCTAAAATTCGGCATTGTAGCGCGAGCTACAGTATGCCGGTCTTAATTTTTTTATCGCCGTACTCACTGTTATATCGTACATAGTAGATCCTGACTGCCCACGGGGAATGGGCGTTCCAATCCAGACGGAAGGTGATTGACGGCCGGCTCTGGCGCGTCACGCTTCTCCGGAAATAGCCGAAATAGGCTTGGCACTTCACGGCGCCTGCGCATAGTCTGTGCGCAGGCGCCGTGAAGAGCCGAGACCTACTCCGGCTGTCTTCGGGGAGCGTGACGTGCCAGAGCCGGCCGTCAATCACCCTCCCTCTTGAAAGGAACGCCCATTCCCCGCGGGCAGTCAGAATCTACTATGTACGATATAACAGTGAGTACGGGGATAAAAAAATTAAGACCGGCATACTGTAGCTCGCGCTACAATGCCGAATTTAATGCTGAAATGTTGTTCTGCAGGGTGAACCAGCGCTTTAACCACTTGCCGCCCGCCAATGACAAATTGACGTCGGCAAAGTGGTTGTAGAATCCTGTGTGGACGTCATATGACGTCCTCAGGATTCTGAGCCGCTGCGCACCCCCGGGGGCGCGCATCGCGGCGATCGTTGTTGCAGGGTGTCAGTCTGACACCCCGCAACACCGATCTCGGTAAATAGTCTCTCACGGAGACTCTTTACCACGCGATTAGCCGTGTCCAACCACGGCTGATCACGATGTAAACAGGAAGAGCCGTTGATGGCTCTTCCTCACTAGCGTCTGACAGACGCGAGTAGAGGAGAGCCGATCGGCGGCTCTCCTGACAGGGGGGGTTCGCGCTGATTGTTTATCAGCGCAGCCCCCCCTCGGATCGCCACATGGCCCACCAGGGAAGGGCAAAACAAAAAAAAAACGGGGCAAAAAAAAGTCCAAAGAAAAAAAAAAAAAGTCTGAAAAAAAAAAAGTCTGGGGAAAAAATAAAAAGATGCAAAAAAAAAGATGCCAATCAGTGCCCACAAATGTCAGTACTACCGCGTCGATGTCCATCAGTGCCATCTCATCTGTGCCCATCAGTGCCACCATATCAGTGCCCGTATTTGAAAGAGAAAACTTACTTATTTACAAAAAAAATTACAGAAAAAAAAAAAAACTAAATTTTTTTCCAAATTTTCGGTCTTTTTTTAGTTGTTGCGCAAAAAAAAAAAAAACACAGAGGTGATCAAATACCACCAAAAGAAAGCTCTATTTGTGGGGAAAAAAGGACGCCAATTTTGTTTGGGTACAGTGTAGCATGACCGCGCAATTGCCATTCAAAGTGCGACAGTGCTGAAAGCTGAAAATTGGCTTGGGCGGGAAGGTGCGTAAGTGCCCTGTATGGAAGTGGTTAAAGTGAGGGTACACCTGGTGGGGGGAGTGTGAACATTGCATGAGGACACTATCATCACCTGTTTTATGCACAGGACTTACGGTTTGTTATAATACATCATTAAAGGGGTTGTAAAGGTTCGTTTTTTGATTTTCTAAATAGGTTACTTTAAGCTAGTGCATTGTTGGTTCACTTACCTTTTCCTTCCATTTCCCTTCTAAATATTTTTTCTCTTTGTTTGAATTTCTCACTTCCTGTTCCTCCTCAGTAAGGTGTTCAGTAAGCTGTTCTAAATTACTTTCCACCGCTCAGATGATGGTGGAAAGCTTACTGAGGAGAAACAGGAAGTGAGAAATTCAAACAAACATTTAGAAGGGAAATTTAAAGAAAAGGTAAGTGAACCAACAATGCACTAGCTTTAAGGAACCTATTTAGAAAATAAAAGACGAACCTTTACAACCCCTTTAAGGATTGTGTGCAATACACATATGAGTAATTTAATTATTATTATTATTAGCGCCGCACATTGTGTCATACGATTTTGCATTATCACATTCTGGGGAAGTGTGTGGAGTGTTGGCAGCTGTTTTCAGTTTAGTTTTCAGTTTAGTTAAATTTTCCACTTTCCACTAGGCTTTAGTTTGGCAACTCACAAGGCTTTTTCCATCAGTATAGCCTCATAGCTGTGTAACTTTCACACAAACCAATTAATATTCACATACTAGGATTTATTTTTATTCTTTTACCAAAGACAGAATACATGAAATACTAGAAAATAGCGGGGGGGGGGGGGGGGGGGTGTTCATGTGAAGAATTTTTTTTTCGTACTGTTGGCACTGTGGCTCCTAGACCTATATATAGTCTGCATTTCTGGTCTCCACCAGCAGGTGTCCCTCAGCAACCAGAAGCTCATGGTAATCAGTTATCATCTGATGGTCATTGCAGAAAGAGTATTGAGGCTGGGTTCACACTGGTGCGACAAACGCTCCGACATTGGGAGCTCATGTCGCATGACATGTGAAAATTAATGTTTCCCTATGGGAGCCGTCTTAACTTGTCCGACACATGTCGGTCCGACTTTGAAAATGCTCCCATCACTACTTTGGTCCGACTTTTTTTTTTCTCAAAAAGGATATTTATTGACACATGATAATAAACAAAGGTATACATACACACATATCCATACAAATAGATATTCCATAGAACATTGGAATGGTGAACAATATATAAAAGAAAAAGAACCAAAAGGAAATTTCAAACAATGTAGTCCTCTCACATTTCACATGGGAACAAATAGACAACCAACCAGACAACAACATTTTCCCCCCCGATTGACCAAGACCAACAACTGTTTTCATACACTTGTTCCTTTCACCTGTGACCCTCTAGCACACCTCTTGAGAGCCGGTTCACACTGGGGCGACCTGGGATCCGAGTTCAGGTCGCCCCAGGTCGCCCCTAGTCGCCCCTAGTCGCGCTGCATGAGGAAATGAATGTAAGTGAATGGAGCGGTCTTAATGTAAACTACTGCGGTCGCTCCGACTTGAAAAAAGGTTCCTGTACTACTTCAATCCGACTTGTACCCATTGATTTCAATGGAAGTTGCCTCCAAGTCGGATCCCCGTTCACAGAGAGGCAACTTTACAGGAAGTCGCCCCAGTGTGAACCTGTTCTAAGGCAAGCCTCTTCCTCCCACAGGGGAACTCCACGCCAAATTTTAAATAAAAAAAACGGTGTGGGTTCCCCCTCCAGGGGCATACCAGACCCTTGGGTCTGGTATGGATTTCAAGGGGAACCCCCTACGCCGAAAAAACGGCGTGGGAGTCTCCCCCAAATCCATACCAGACCCTTGTCCGAGCACGCAGACCGGCCGGTCAGGAAAGGGGTGAGGACGAGCGAGCACCCCCCCTCCTGAGCCGTACCAGGCAGCATGCCCTCAACATGGGGGGTGGGTGCTATGTTGATGGGGACAAGGGCCTCTTCCCGACAACCCTGGCCGTTGGTTGTCGGGATCTGCGGGCGGGGGGCTTATCGGAATCTGGAAGCCCCCTTTAATAAGGGGGCCCCCAGATCCCGGCCCCCCCACCCTATGTGAATGAGTATGGGGTACATCGTACCCCTACCCATTCACCTGGTGGAAGAAAAATGTTAATAAAAAAACACTACACAGGTTTTTAAAGTAGTTTATTAGGCAGCTCCGGAGGTCTTCTTCCGACTTCGGGGGTCTTCTTCCGACTTCTCCCTTCTGCCGGGCACCACCGCTGTCTTCTTTCAGCTCTTTTACCAGCGGGGGCCCGGTCTTCTCCCTTCTTCCGAGTTCAGGGGGTCTTCTTCTGACTTTGGGGGTCTTCCGACTTCTCCGCTCTCCGGTTCTTTTTGCCTTCTGCCGGGCACCACCGATGTCTTCTTTCAGCTCTTTCACCAGCGGGGCCCGGTCTTCTGCGTCGCTTTCTTCTCTTCTTCGATGTTGACTCGACACTCCCTCCTGCTGCAATGCCGGGTGTGCGGTGCGCAGCGATTTATATAGGCCTCTTATGACGTCACA
Organism: Rana temporaria; assembly: GCF_905171775.1. NCBI lineage: Eukaryota > Metazoa > Chordata > Amphibia > Anura > Ranidae > Rana > Rana temporaria. Next base: position 390,472,274 of record NC_053489.1, read on the forward strand.
GTCCCAGCATGCTCCGTGTGGTGACAACATAATTACCCCACCCCCGTATGTCGTCACCACCTGGATAAATCGCCATCGGAAGATCCCCTGAAGTCGGAAGAAGGGAAAAGACCAGGCCCCCGCTGGTAAAAGAGCTGAAAGAAGACAGTGGTGGTGCCCGGCAGAAGTCGGAAGAAGACCCCCAAAGTCGGAAGTAGACCCCCGGAGCTGCCTAATAAGCTACTTTAAAAACCTGTGTAGTGTTTTTTTATTGACATTTTTCTTCCACCAGGTGAATTGGTTGGGGTACGATGTACCCCATACTCATTCACATAGCGTGGGGGGCCGGGATCTAGGGGCCCCCTTATTAAAGGGGGCTCCCAGATTCCGATAAGCCCGCAGACCCCGAAAACCAACGGCCAGGGTTGTCGGGAAGAGGCTCTTGCCCCATCAACATGGGGGCAAGGTGCTTTGGGGTGGGAGGCACCCACCCCCCATGTTGAGGGAATGCCGCCTGGTACGGCTCAGGAGGGGGGGGGCGCACGCTCGTCCCCACCCCTTTCCTGACCGGCCAGTCTGCGTGCTCGGATAAGGGTCTGGTATGGATTTGGGGAGGGGACCCCCATGCCGTTTTTTCGGCGTAGGGGGTTTCCCTTGAAATCCATACCAGACCTAAGGGCCTTGTATGCTCTTGGAGGGGGAACCAATGCCGATTTTTTATTTAAAATTTGGCATCGAGTTCCCCTTCCTGGAGGCGACTTCAAGTCGTGTTTAAAGTCGCGTTGTGATTCATACTCAAGTCGTGTTCAAGTTGCCTCCCAAAGTCGCGCTGAAAGTCGTGTTGCCCCAGTGTGAACTGGCTCTAAAGGAGCAGTCTGTCTATGATCAATTCTAGCGGGGCCAACCCCGGGGTACTCAACCAAGGGGCCCACAGGAGTTTAAATTTCCCCTACCGGCCTCTGTGCTGATATATGTTTTTCCAAGCGCAGAGTGGAACCCATCTGCGCTATCTATCCACTTAGCCTAGGAGGTTCAACTGCCTTCCAATGCTGAAGGATACGTTTACAGGCCTGAAAGAGGGCTCTACCAATGGCTTGTTTCGGGTTATCTTCAAGTGGTAAATCGTCCAGTATACCTAAAACACAGGCTTTAGGGTCTTGCGGAATCGAGACCAAGAATACCTCATTTAGAGTTTTAAGAACCCCTCTCCAGTAGAGGTGCAATTTGGGGCACCTCCACAACCGATAAATAAGGTCCCCATGGTCTCGCGCACATCTGGGGCAATTGTCATCCCGACCCAGGCCCATCTTGAGCAATCTCGCAGGTGTAAAGTGTATTCTCATGACCATGAACAACTACGACAGGCGTTGTGCAGTGTTGATTGAGCACCCCTGTACTGCCAGGAATGCTTCTTCCCACTGGTCCTCCTCAAATACCCCCACATCCCTTTCCCAAGATGATAGCACCCTTGCGTGGAAACCTGGTAGAAATGAGGAGAGCAGCATGGCATACGATCTGCTCTAAAACAGTTCATTTCAGACATATAGTGAAAAATTAGGGTGAGGGACAGAATCCATGGGTTGTTTCCTGCCTGAGCCCTGACTGCGTGACTCAACTGCAAATAATAAAAGTACATGGACTGAGGTAATCCAAACTTTTCCTGCAGCTCCACAAAAGGGAGCAGGCAGCCATTTAAAAAAATGTGGACCAAGTGAGTAACTCCATACCTCCTCCAGCGCTCTGCACAAGTCAGAAGAAGCAATTCCCCATAGTACTGATTGTTCCAGATTGGACTATGGCCTGTAAAGCCCTCTATATCTTGCAATTGACGCGTTTTGTTCCAAAAATTTTTAATCAAAACATACGTGGGAAAGAGCCTGTTCGACTTGGCAAATTGCAATGCTTCTAGACCCGTGACTACAGCGTCTGAGCCCGAAGTGTGTTGTAATAAGGTTGCGGCATGAATATCATCTTAGTTGAGGTTCACCCTACCCACTAGTGACATTTGCAATTTAGACCATACTTTGGATTTGTCCCTAATCCAGCCAGGTGGGAGAGGTTCAGGGTAATATAGTCACAGGGTTGTGGTGTGACCCAGATACCCAAATATTTAAATTTAGCAGAAACAGGGATCCACAGAGTACAGAGTACGAGCCAAAGTTTTGAATTACTGTCATAGCCTCACTCAGGGATCCCGACGTGTCCCCCAGCAACAACATGGTATTGTCTGTATATAACATGAGTTTCTCGTGTACCTAGCCATATCTAAAACTGGTCATTAAAGGGTCACTAAAGGATTTTTTTTTTTTAGCTAAATAGCTTCCTTTACCTTACTGCAGTCCTGGTTTCATGTCCTCATTTTTTGTTTTTGCTTTGATGTTGCTGTAATTCCTCTCTGTTCTGGACACTTCCTGGTTGTCTGTTTCCTGATCACCACAGTACTGGGAGATTTCTCAGTGACTAATCAAGGAGGTGTGATTACTGTGTGTCAGCACCAATCCAGTTTCGTTTTACAAAGCATCACTGCCCTCTATTGGCTCTTTGTCTCTGTACATCAGAGAACCAGGAAACAACAGCAAAAACGAAACTAAACTGTAGGTACATTATATGATTGTTTTTTATCTATTTTAATCATATTTAATCATATTTAAAGGGAATCAGTTAACTATTATGTCTCTATACCCTGTAAACAGTCATTTCAGCGATTTTTTTTTTTCCTTTAGTGACCCTTTAAGGGGTTGGAACGTACCAATGCTGCCATAGGTTCTATGGCAATAGCGAACAACAGAGGCGACAGGGGGCACCCCCTGCCGAGTTCCTCTGTGCAGCTGGAAGGGAGAAGAAACCCTACCCGCCTCTCTGATGACCGCCGAGGGGGAATTATATAGGAGTTGGACCCATGATTGGAACACCGGTCCAAATCCAAATATAGTCAGTGTTGACCACACATACTGCCATTCGATGCTATCAAAGGCCTTGTGGTCATCGAGTGATAGCAATGCCCTATCCCCAACATTGTCTGCTGGTGACTGCATATTGAGAAAAAGCCTCCGAAGGTTAATGACTGTGGATCTTTCCAGTATAAAACCAGATTGATCCGGATGGATAATGGACGCTATCACTTTGTTTAGTCTAATAGCCAGAACTTTGGCAAGGATTTTTATGTCGGTTTGAAGGAGCAAAATTGGTCTATATGAGCCCGGGTCTAGTGCATTCTTCCTGGGTTTAAGTAACAAAACTATACTGGCCTGCCTCATAGAATCCGTTAGTTGTTGCGAGTCCCTAGCCGAGTTCAGAGTGTGGAGCAGCCTTGGCAATATAACTTCCCCGTACTGCTTGTACACCTCGATCGGGATGCCATCATCCCCGGGTGCCTTAGAATTGGGAAAGAAGTTGGTGGCAGTAACCATCTCCTCAATAGTAATGGGAGCTTCTAGAGTTTCCACCTGGGACTCCGTCAAACACGGTAGCTCTATCCCCTGCAGAAAATCCTAAACCTCCTCCAATAAGCTACGAGTAAGCATCACATGATGTGAAACATGTCAGCCACCTTTTTCCTATTGTTCACTTCATTTTGACTGCATCGCTTTGGTTAATTATTGGATTTATTTTGTACAATAAAGACATATTTTTAAGGAGTGCGGCAGTCCAGGATCTTCTTTTATCCAATGCACCTCCTCCAATGTGTGTGTCTGCTTCGAACCGTAGAGTTCAGCATAGAAGTCCACCAATTCACGCATTACTAAGCCCGGAGTGTTCACAACCCTACCCAGTGTATTACGTATGGCCCCAATAGATGGAGACGACTGATGCAAGTGGACAATCTTGGCCAGGAGTTTGCCTGTCTTTTCTCCTTCCTCATAGAAAGCTAGTTTGTTGAAAAAGCCCCTTTTGTCTGCTTTAAGGCCCGTACACACGCCGAAAGCGTCCGATCGTGTGTACAAGGCTTTAGAAGCATTGATCCTACTCAGTGCGTCCTAGGCTGCTATCCACGCCTCACGTGATCCCTCCCCAGAGTTGGCAATGTATTCTGCCTCTAGGCGTTTAACCAACTGGGCAGTCTGATCTCTATGTGCAGGTCTGTTGGTCTGCGAGTGCACGCTGGTCTGCGGGTGCACGCAAGTCTGCGAGTACCTGTGTATTGTCTTGTTGAGTACCTGTGTAACAGAGCAACAAAAGAGCGAGTGACCAGAAGAAAAATCAAAATTTACCGCGGGTAACCGGCAGTGAGGAAGAAAACTGCTCGGGGAAAAGACTGCACCGGAGGGAGAGGAAACTATAAGAGGAAAAAGACATCAGTACCAGAGAAAGAAGACACGTTGGAGCTACATTAATGCACTGCCTAAGTGTAAGTACACTATTGTTTTAAATAAATTTATTATACCTACGGTATCACGCTATTGCGTCCCTTTCTGTCTTCCCGCTGCATGCGAACCGGACTGGTTTATGATTGCTGTTTTGCTGACGGGTTGTGTTTGCGTCCCAAACCGCAAACACTCATCACTTTCCATACCAAGGCTGTCATTTGACTGGGAATCTTGGAGTATCTTAGCCCAGGGGATTCAAAGGCCGTGGCTGGGTTATAGCCAATTGCACTAAAGGCTTGCCATCTGGTAAGCTGATATACATTTCTGGTGGTGAGATTACACAGATTGTATGCATGTCACCAGGTGCATTGAAAATTTGACAAGCTAATGTTTCTACATGCAAATCAGCCTCTGATCAATATACTGATTCTCTTTTATTGCTGGATGATTGGTTGAAAATCCATTACCATTCATATCATCTGTGGACTGTCTAAATGTTACATAGTTATTTGTTTTGATATTTGGCGCGGCTTTTTTATATTGTTTTATTTTTCTGTTATCGCACGCTAGCCGCTGCCTAAAGACTGTGTTGTGGTAGCGCGGTTTTTTGTTTTATACCTGTGTAATGTCTTGTTTAGTAGTAGTGTCAGGAAGCTAGTTGTTAGGTAATTTGGTCAGGGTATACTCTCTAATCCTCATTAAATTAATAGCTACGATGCCCGGCGGGTGTGGCGACTCAGTGTACATCTTGCGGCATGTATGCGTTCCTTGATCATCTGATCGAGGGAGATTATTGCTGTGCAAAATGTAAGCACATTGTTTCCCTGGAAGCCCAGGTTCTGAATCTGGGGAAGCAACTGTCAGCACTGGGAAGACCCTCCACACTAAAGGAGAGCCGGAAATTTACCCAGCAGGTGATGGCAGGGGCCAGCACAGAGGTGGGTGGAGACAAAGAGGTGCAGAAAATAGTAGATGGGTGACAGTCAGGAATTGTAGAGGGGCAAGTGCCAGGGAGGCCGCTCCAGGGCTGGAGCATCCCAATAAGTATGCTCCATTGAGTGACATTGGTGAAACCAGTCAGGGACCGGCACTGCTGGAGCTGAGGGACTCTCTTAGCTGCCAGGGGAAGAACTCCTCCAGTGAGAGTGGGAAGGAAGCGAAGGGAAAGGCAGATTCTGGTGGTAGGGGACTCAATTCTTAGAAGGACAGAGAGGGCAATCTGTAACAAAGACCTGAAGTGCCAAACTGTATGTTGTTTTCCGGGCACTCGGGTTCAGCACATAACGGATCTGGTGGACAGATTACTGGGAGGGACTGGGGAAGATCCACCTGTCATGGTGCACGTTGGCACCAATGACAAAGTCAGAGGCAGATGGAGTGTCCTAAAGAACGATTTTAGGGACTTGGGAGCTAAATTGAGGAAAAGGACCTCCAAGATAGTATTCTCAAGAATACTACCGGTACATCGAGCCACACCAGAAAGGCAGAAGGAGATTAGGGAAGTAAACAAGTGGCTGAAGAGCTGGTGTAGTAAAGAGGGGTTTGGGTCCCTGGAGGACTGGGCCGACTTCTCAGTCGATAACCAATACTATAGAAGGGATAGACTGCACCTAAATGAGGAGGGTGCAGATCAGCTGGGAATAAGGATGGCCAAAAAGTTAGAGGGGTTTTTAAACTAGGCGACGGGGGGGAGGGTCCCGAGATAGTCAGTGTGGAACATATTCAAGAGGGTAGTATTAGGGGCATTAAGGGTAACCAAAGCACATAAACCCAAGGTAAGTAAAGTAGCAGGTCCTAGTTGCAATCTCAGGGGATAGTATGTGACCGATCAAAATATATTAATGCAGTAAAGTGTTTGTTCACCAATGCCAGAAGTCTGACAAGGAAATTAGGTGAGTTGGAAGCTCTAGTGCATCAGGAAAGCTATGATGTAATCGGTATTTCTGAAACTTGGCTTCATTGCTCACATGACTGGGCTATTAATATTCCTGGCTATGCACTCTTTCGGAAAGACAGGGTAAAAGGGAAAGGTGGCGGGGTCTGTCTCTATGTGAGAAGTGACCTCAAAGCAAGTGTGAAAGAGGACCTGGCTGATGGTGAGTGTGATGAGGCTGAAGCATTATGGATGGAACTGCATACAGATGTGCATAGTTCAAAGTTAATCATTGGAGTTTGTTTTAGACACCCAATGTTAATGAGGAGGTGGAGACTCAGCTCCTTACACAGATGGAAAGGGCTGCAAAGGCTGGGATGGTGATAATAATGGGTGATTTTAACTACCCAGAAATTAACTAGAGTAATGGTACAGGTAAAGGTAAAGGGCAACAATTTATAAACCTATTGCAGGACAATTTTATGGTCCAGCTTATTGAGGCCCCAACTAGGAATGATGCTCTGTTGGACCTGGTAATCTCAAACCATGCAGAGCGTATTACTAATGTTCAGATAAAAGAACACCTGGGTAGCAGTGACCATAACATGATTTCATTTGATGTTAGCTGTAAGCAAAAACCACATTTGGGAAAGATATAAAAACACTTAATTTCAAGAGAGCAAATTTTGCAAAGATGAGGGCTGCGCTCCAGGACTTAGACTGGGAGAGAATATTGGCATCAGTGGGCACAGAACAGAAATGGGAATTCCTCAAAAAGACTGTTTGTGAACTCACTGCAAAGTATATTCCCATGGGCAATAAGTTTAAAAGGCTAAAAATAAAACCTTTGTGGCTCACAGCCAAAGTTAAAAAAGCTATAAACTATAAGAAGAGAGCTTTGAAAAAATACAAAAATGAAGAAACACTAGTGTTGTTTAAATGTTACAAAGAATATAACAGAATGTGTAAAAAGGAAATCAAGGATGTAAAAATTCAAAACGAACGACAGATTGCAAAAGATAGTAGGACAAACCCCAAGAAATTATTGAAATATATTAATAGTAAAAAGGTCAAGTCTGAGCATGTAGGCCCTTTACAAAATAATCTAGAGTGGGTGACTGGGGACAAAGAGAAGGCTAATTTATTAAATACTTTCTTCAGCTCTGTGTATACAAAGGAGCATGGGGGATCTCATGTCCATAATGGGGGTGGTAGTGACAAAGCCCCAAATAATACACAATGGCTCAAAAGTGATATGGTCCGGAAATATTTAGACGGAATAAAGGTGGATAAAGCACCAGGGCCTGATGGCATCCACCCATGGATCCTAAAAGAATTGAGCTCTGTCATTTCAAAGCCACTGTATCTAATATTTAGGGACTTATTAATGACAGGAATAGTACCACTGGATTGGCGCAGGGCCAATGTGGTGCCCATATTAAAAAAGGGAACAAAGTCTTTACCAAGTAACTATAGACCTGTTAGTTTAACTTCTATAGCTGGGAAGATACTGGAGAGAAACCTAATGGATTATGTCTGAACAATCGTCTGCCAAATTCAACTGGAAATGACAGAGGAGGCAGTCCTACCTTTTCCCAGACCATATGTAAGAGCGAAGAGTTGACCGTAGGAAGGCAGGCGATACGACATAGTTAGCTGCAGTTTGACAGTAATAGTGGCCATTCTGTTCAAAAGCCAGTAGATAACTACACACAAATTGCTCAGACCACATCCATGGAAAGCTACCTCATTAGGGTGAAAGGGCCAAGGATACAAGGAAGGAAGGACAATATCCTCATTCAGATGGAAGTCTGACGTAACCAGCAGTGGGTATGGGGCAGCTAGTGTGAAAGCCAGGAGGGATCCAAGCAGCCAGGGGGGGGGGGGAGGAGACCCTGCAGGACCAACCACCCCAGGGAGTACCCTTTCTCCCCACACTGCGTTCAAGGAGGAAAGGGAGGGGGCATCTACTTACCAGTCCAGCGGGGCATGCAGGTGAGGCTCCCATGATGGATCCACCTCTCCAACAAAGTTGGGGGGGGGGGGTGTTCTGTCAGCCAGGGAACACTGACACAAACTCTGGTGCCCAGTCATATGGGGACATTAGAGAAAATGAAGAACGTTCTCTAGGTGAACGACAGTATGCACAGGTCTGGAAAGAGCTTATAGCACAGATACCACTCACTCAAAATCAGAGGGGGACACTAGAGACTGGGTACACCTGAGGAGAGGGGGCTCTTTAGTTAACCACTTGCCGGCCGCCTAACATTTATATACGTCGGCAGAATGGCTTGTGTGGGCAAAGCAACGTAACTGCACGTTGCTTTAAAAAAACGGGCTTGTGCCCGCCACGAGTTCCGTGACTGTGCACTCATTGTCCACCAGTGTACCACGATCGTGTCACGGAGCTGCAGAACAGGGGGATGCCTGTGTAAACAAGACATTTCCCTGTTTTTGCTTGTGAAAGGACACTGATTTACTGCTCCCTGTCATCGGGAGCAGTGATCAATGTTGCGTCGCTGGTAGCTCAGCCCCCACACAGTTAGAATCACTCCCTAGGACACACTTAACCCCTTCTGTGTCATTTGCACAGTAATCGGTGCATTTTTATAGCACTGATCGCTGTATAAATGACTGGTCGCAAAATAGTGTCAAAAATGTTCGATGTGTCTGCCTTAAAGTGGTTGTAAACCCCCAAAATTTAAAAAGATAAAAACCTGAAAGACAAAAGGGATAATGAGCTAGTATGACTAGCATACTAGCTCATTATGAATTACTTACCTTAGATCGAAGCCCCCGAAGCCGTCCTCGTCTCCCCCCTCCGGCCGCAGACATCTCCCCCGGAGGTTACTTCCAGGTATCGCCGCTCCGGTGCTGCGATTGGCCGGAGCAGCGAAGACGTCACTCCATGCATGCGCGCAGGAGCCGTCAAAGCCAGCATTACCCATTCACAAAACTGCCATTCTCAGTGCGCCTGCACCGTAGACATCGGTGCATTCTTTTTGGCAAATATCTCCCATATCTTTAGGAAATATTGCAAACACCTACAGGTAAGCCTTAATCTAGGCTTACCTGTATGTAAAACATGTCAGAGAGGGTTTACAATCACTTTAATGTCGCAGTCACGATAAAAAAAAAAAAACGCAAATGACCACCATTATTAGTAAAAAAATTAAAATAAAAGAATAATATTAATAAAAATGCCATAAAACTATGCTCTATTTTGCGCAAACCAATCAATATACACTTATTGTGATTTTGTTATACCAAAAATATGTAGAAGTATACATATTGGCCTAAACTGAGGGAAACAAATTTTTTTATATATATTTTTTTGGGATATTATAGCCAAAGAAATATTGCTTCCGGGAATACTTTCATCTCAATGCCACGCCTGGAATGGACCCTATGATGGTCTGGCAAGCGCACAAGTGTTACATGAGGGGGGGGGGACTGATCAGAATGGGCTCCCTTAAAAAGAAACAGCATTCCCAAGCAGTCATGGACTTATCAAACAAAATACACGACTTAGAGCACAAACATTCCCTGTCACAACAATCTGCGTCGGAGCTACTGGAAACTGGGAAGGCCCTTCGGGAGCTATATGAGACTAAGACAAAGAGGATTCTATTTTTTAAAAAGAAGCTTTACTATGAGGCAGGTGACAAGACCGGAAAATTTCTGACAAGAGCCCTGAGGGAAGCTACGGCTGTCAATCACATTCCATGCATTAAAGCAAGTAGTGGAGCACTAGAGGTTTCCACAGAGGCTATAGCTGCACAGTTCCATAAATTCTACTCTGAGCTCTATAATCTCCCGAAGCAACATAAGCCGCGATCGGTGGAAGGTGACAGAGCTACTGTTATACTAGATTACTTAAACAAAAGTGGTCTCCCCAAAATAGACGAACTGTTGCTAAACCCTCTGGAAGGACAAATAACCGTTGAGGAAACTCAAGTCGGCAATCCAAGATCTGAAATCAGGGAAAAGTCCGGGACCTGACGGGTTCATGTCTACTTATTATAAAACATTCTGTGACACATTATCGACTCATCTGACAGGAGCTTTAAACTCACTGTCCTCACCTAGATCAGTGCTGACCGACTTCCTTTCTGCCCATATCACACTGATCCCGAAACCAGGGAAAGACCATACAGACTGCTCCAGTTACAGGCCCATCCTTATTGAATCTAGACTTCAAGATTTTGGCGAAGGTCATGGCCAACAGGCTGAGGCCCTTGCGGACCAGTTTGGTAGGTCAGGAACAGGTAGGCTTTATACCAGTAAGGGAGGCAAGGGATAATATGATCAAAGCTTTGCTTTTAACAAATGAGGCGCGCAGGGGTACTGTCGGGGGCCTTCTCTTGTCCACGGACGCGGAGAAGGCCTTCGACAGGGTTGCCTGGGACTATATGAAAGCCACTTGTGAATTCATAGGCCTTGGTCCACGCATGATGTCTTGGATCAACGCCCTTTATGACAGACCCACGGCCAGACTTAAAGTAAATGGATCACTGTCGGAGAAGGTCTTGATTACAAATGGGACTAGACAGGGCTGCCCTTTATCCCCTCTCATGTTCATCTTGTCACTAGAGCCATTTATCAGAATGGTCAAAGATAATTCAATAGCAGGCTTCAAAATTGCTGGAACTGAATACAAGATCGCAGCTTACGCTGATGATCTACTTTTTTTTTTGACAGGCCCCCAATATCACGATCCCCAATTTGATGAGACAATTTTCCATCTACGGATACGTCTCAAACCTTAAAATTTACTTTTCCAAATCAGAGGCAATGAATCTCTCCCTGACGACGGAATCCCTAGCTAAACCCTAAACATCAAACACCTTTTGGTGCTTGGGGATTGGGGATTTCAACCTCTGGGCCAACTCCTCACTGGACCCAGTCGCCGACGCCTGCATCGACCATCTGGAAGGATTAGGTCTGCAGCAACTAATACATGGCCCCACTCATGCCTCTGGTCATACGCTCGATCTCATTCTCAAACAAGATTTGGAAATTGACATCCTGGAAAATGAGCCGCAACCATGGACTGATCACCATGCCATTAAAGTCACAATTATGAAAAACGCCACCCCCAAAAAAAAAACGATAAAACCAGTGACAACTCACTGGACTAGATCTCAGAAGAAGCTCCACTCTGAACTCTTCAAAACAAAACTAGGGAACAAAATAAAAACAAACAATCCAACAAAAACAAACAGCCACAGAAACACTTTACGCCATCAACAAGGCGCTACTACAGTAGCACCAAAATGCAAAACTTGCATCCGGAAAAACAACTCCAGCTGGTTTAATGACCAGCTGGCGTTGCTAAAGCAAGAGCGTAGAAGAGCAGAAGCTGTGTGGAAAAGAAGCTCTTCAGAGGAAAACCATACCATTTATAAGGAAATAACCAAGAAATACCACAAAGAAATCTTTATGGCCAAAAAAAATCATTTCTCCAACATCATCGCAAATGCCCAAAACCGCCCCCGCGAACTCTTCAAGCTGGTCACTCAGACCAGTGTTTCTCAACTCCAGTCCTCAAGGCGCCCCAACAGGTCATGTTTTCAGGATTTCCCTCAGATGAAACGGCTGTGGCAATTACTAAAGCAGTGAAACTGATCAAGTCACCTGTGCAAAATAATGGAAATCCTGAAAACATGACCTGTAGGGGCGCCTCGAGGACTGGAGTTGAGAAACACTGACTCAGACTATGAATCCTGCTTGTTTAGAAGCCCCCCAATTCTGATTCACAAGAATTTTGCAACTAATTATCGGATTATTTCATTAATAAAATCCGTGATAGTATTCAGCAAAATAGAAGCGTCACAACCCCCCCCCCCAAATCCCAAACCTAATATCCACATAAATCCGTCGCAATCACCAAAATTCACTCTAAAACCCATTTCCATCGAGGCCATTAAAAACATCATCGGGACTCTGCGAAAAAGCACAGCACCCAATGACATCATCCCCACTAAACTGCTGAAAGAGAATGCCGATATATTGGCGCCAGCTATCACGCAGCTCATAAACCAATCATTCAAGGAGGGCATGGTGCCCACCTTGCTGAAACAAGGCACAATAAAACCAATTCTAAAAAAAAAACTACCCTCGACCCCAAAGATCCAAACAACCGTAGACCCATAACAGGCCTAAATGTCTTCTTCAAGGTAATGGAGAAAGAAGTTGTACAACAGCGGCAACAGCATTTAAACACCCATAAATTACTCAATCCGTTTCAATCAGGTTTCCGTCCAGGTCACGGAGCAGAAACGGCGCTGCTTAAAATATGGGATGACGCTTTAGAGGCCGCAGACGAAGGAGAATCTTGTCTCCTGATACTGTTGGACCTAAGCGCGGCCTTCGACACTGTAGACCATGGACTACTACTGACTCGGCTAGCTGAAGTAGCCAGAGTCGCGGAAGGTGATTTATCTTGGTTCTCCTCTTTCTTGGAAAACCGATCACAAAAAGTGAAACTGGGGTCTTTCACTTCTGAAAAACGCACGGTATCATGCGGAGTCCCTCAGGGATCCCCCTTGTGGCCCGTACTGTTCAATATCTATCTCCGCCCTCTCTTTGAAATCATCAGTAACCAGAAGTTACTTTACCACTCCAATGCAGATGACACACAACTGTATTTCCGCATCTGCAACAAAAAGGATCATTCTCTTTGACTAGAGAAATGCCTTACTTTGATAGATAACTGGATGACACACAGTTATCTCAAACTCAATGGTTCGAAAACAGAACTTCTCCTGTTTCACGCCACCCGAAAAAATCAACCCACCTCAACTTGGACTCCCCCACCCATTCTGGGTAAGATTATCACCCCTAGCACCAAAGTCAAAAGTCGGAGTCATTTTCGACACCTACATGACAATGGATGCACAAATAGGGTCAGTAGTCAGCGGATCGCACCATCTGCTGCGCCTACTACACAGACTCACCCCCTTTATCCCGAAAGAGGACATTGCAGTCGTGGTGGGAACAATCATCAATTCCAGACTTGACTACGCAAATGCCCTCTATCTAGGACTCCCCAAATACCAAATCACTCGCCTGCAAGTCGTGCAAAATACGGCCGCTCGATTAGTGACCGCCAAAAAAACATGGGAATCAATCTCACCTTCACTGAGACCCCTTCATTGGTTGCCAGTAAAAGACAGAATCACTTTCAAGGCACTCTGCCTAATGCATAAGTGTATTCAAGGAAACGCCCCCCCCAATATCTATGCGAAAAAATAGAAGCCCACAACCCCAATCGCATTCTGCGATCCACCAATCAAAACCTATTCCAGATACCCAAAGCCAGATACAAGTCCAAAGGAGAACAAAGATTTGCAGTCCAGGGACCTCGACTGTGGAACGCTCTACCAACCACCATCCGATTGGAGGTAGACCACTTGAGGAGAAAGATTAAAACCCATCTCTTCTGAGGTCAAGAGGTTTCCTTACCCAGAGAATGGATACAGACAGCGCCCAGAGGTGATTCAGTTTGCATGTGTTGCGCTATATAAGTTTCTCACTCACTCAAAACAAAAAACTAATTACCCCTTTAACCACTTCCAGACCTTAGCTGTTTTTCAGATTTGGTGTTTGCAAGACTAAAACAGTTTTTTCTGCTAGAAAATTACTTAAAACCCCCAAACATTATATATTTTTTTTTCTAACACCCTAGAGAATAAAATAGTGGTCATCCCAATACGTTTTGTCACACCGTATTTGCGCAGCGGTCTTACAAGCGCACTTTTTTTTGTAAAAAATTCACTTTTTTGAATTAAAAAAGAAGAAAACAATAAATTTGGCCCAATTTTTTTATATATTGTGAAAGATAATGATACGCCGAGTAAAATGATACCCAACATGTCACGCTTAAAAAAGGGGGGGCCCTCTCCCGCCACCGATAACGGCGATCTCGCGGCAGATCCGCCGCGGAGACCGCCGTTATCGTGTACCAGACCGCGCACACTAAAGATCGATACCTCGGTTGTGGCAGCAGCTGCTGCCGTTACCGAGATATCAATCTTTAAAAAAAGGACGTACATCGTCGTGCGCAGGTCTGGAAGTGGTTAAGTGGGTAACAGGAGCACTTAAAGTACCTGGGAGTTTGGTTGACGCCTAGTGTGATTTCCATCTATGAACACAACTTTCCTCTACTACTTCAAGAAATCCGCAGACTTGGAAAAAAATGGAACACTAAATTTTTCTCATGGTTTGGGAGGGCAGCGATTCTGAAGATGGTTATCCTTCCATGGCTGCTTTATCTTTTTAGGACCCTCCCAATTAAAATACCTCAGACATTTTTTAAGACACTGCAATCCACCCTTATTCAGTTCCTATGGAAACATAAAAGACCTGGAATAAAGTTTTCGCTTCTCACCAGACCAAAGGAGAGGGGAGGTATGGGGTTACCGAACTTTTATAACTACTATCTGGCGTCACACCTAATGAGGGTAATAGACTGGCACTGCCACAGCAGATCTAAGGACTGGGTTAAGTTGGAAGGCTCCAAGGTTTGAGGTCCCCCTTTTGTACTCACCCTGGGTCCCATGGAGCTGTCAACATGACTCCATCAAAAAGAATCCACTGACGGGTACCACTTTGTTGCTGTTCCACGAGGTAACCACCAAGACAAATCTGACAGCCGGTCTTAGCCCGCTCTCCCCACTAAGGAATAACCCAGATTTCCCCCCCGGCCATGCGGAATGACACTCTGCTGCCCCTTGGGTCCGACAATCCCCTTTTAATGACAGACTTGTCATGTCATGTCATGTGTAAAACCAATGTTTTACACATGGGAAATTTAAAAGCCCAACGGCACTCAAACATGACAATGGATTACCGACACGATCTTGGCTGACATACTTTCAGGTCAGAGACTACGCCAACTCGGGGAAGAGAAGGACTTCCTTCTCGAGAGAGCTGACTGACCTCGAAAGGACCTGTAAGGATGGTGCTCACTTCGATAGAGCGACTTCCACAATATACACGTGGTTACAAAATTTGCTTACTACATCGGACGACAGGTTTAGACGAGCATGGTCCAAAGACTTGAATATTGCCATCACTGATAAACAATGGACGAATGCTTGCACTCTAGCACACAAATGCTCTATAAGTACCCGAACACAGGAGACTTCCTATAAATTACTGACACATTGGTATGCCACGCCGGACAAACTCCACAAATGGTTCCCACAGACTTTAGACAAATGCTGGAGGTGTGGGACCGATACAGGTACCCTTATGCACATTTGGTGGGACTGTCGGGTCTTGTCAAGCTATTGGTCTAAAGTTAGGGAGGTCGTGGGGCGAATCACGGAGACTAGCTTAGAACTAGATGCAGCATGCCGCCTCCTCCATATTAACAATTACTCAGTGAAACGCTATAAACGTTTGCTTACAAAGCATCTCCTGAACGCTGCCAAATCTTTCATCCCTGTCCTCTGGAAAAGTACGAAACCTCCCTCCATCCGAGACTGGCTTAAAAAAGTGTCCGACACGTGTTACATGGAAGATACTTCAGCCCAGAACTTGGAAAATGTGGACACTTACCAAAAAACCTGGTCTGCGTGGTTCACTTTCAAGGCCTCCTCAGAGTATGACTCGTTCCTGGCCCCCTGAACTGTCCACACGCTGGCTCATTACACCCGCATATGTACCAGACCCGCAAGACTGATGAGACAAACTAATTGCCACAGATCCAAGGGCAGACTCACCTCAGATGAATAGAAACAATACCACTTCAGCAAACACCACTTACCTTCCCCTACCCTACCCACACTCTTGTTTTTTTCTTTTTCCTATTCTTTTCTTCCTTCTTTAAAGTTGTTTACGTTGTACGTTATAACATGTTCAAACGACTCACAAAAATATTGGCATAAAAGTCCGACTTCACCCTATCCTTGGCCGCTGTTGAGTGCCTCCATTGTTGAAGGGTTAGGTGCATCTCATCTCGCCACGCATTTGTTATGACTTGAAACGGAATATTGCATATATGCCAACAGAACTGAATGCTGTATTTTCTTTACAATGTCATTTTATATAATACTATATAACGTGTTTAAAATTTGCCTTATGTAACGCAATTTTTGGCCTTAATAAACCTTTGATGTTAAAAAAATAAATAAATAAATAAAATATTGCTTTTTTTCTAAATTGTCACTTTTTATGTTTATAGCGCAAAAAAATAAAAAACCGCAAGGGTTAATCAAATACCACCAGAAGAAAGCCCTATTTGTGGGGGGAAAAATAGGATTTTTTGTACTCACCGTAAAATCCTTTTCTCTGAGTCCATGGACGGACACCGCTCCTTAAATCTTGACAAGTAGGTCATGTTCCCTGTTTACAGGAGAGGACTAGGCAGAAACATGTTAGATAATTAAATACATGGTTACATTAACAGAGTTGAACAGCCCCGCCAAAGGGGGCGGTCCCTCCAGACATAACCCTCCTCACTGCAGCATGCAGCCTCAGTTCGTAACAAGCAGTACAAACCTAAAAAGGAGGGGTGTGTGCCGTGTCCGTCCATGGACTCAGAGAAAAGGATTTTACGGCAAGTACAAAAAAATCCTATTTTCTCTCATCGTTCATGGACGGACACAGCTCCTTAAATCTTGACAAGTGGGACACCACCAAGCAGTGTCAAAAAACGAGGGGTGAAAAATATATCAGTAAAACCAATATTAACTTCACCCCAAAACAAGCAGAGCTCCTCAACGGAGGAGGTGCAACTTTAAACAGCCGCCTGCAAAAACTAGCGGCTGAAAGATGCATCAGAAGATGCACTCACATCAACTATGTAAATTCTGGAAAAAGCGTGAACGGACGAGCAAGACGCCGCCTCGCACACCTGTGAGACGGACGCATGATGTAGGAAAAAAAAAAAAAAAAAAAAAAAAAAAACAGGAAGCACCAATTGCCCTGGTCGAAAGTGCAGTGACCGGAAAGGGGGGCCCGCCCCTTAAGAGCACAGGGCTGTATGACAGCCTGCCTGGTCCACCGAGAAATGGTGGTCGACAAGACCGCCAGGCCCTTCTGTGGACCAGACACCGACACAAAAAGAGAGGCAGATCTCCTAAACGGAGCCGTAGCAGGCTGGTACACCCGCAAAGCGCGTACCACGCCTAAAGTATGAAAGGCAACTTCCGTAGGATGCGCCGGCCGAGGACAGAAGAACAATGTCCTTATTCCTGCGAAAGGCTGAAACCACCTTCGGAAGAAGGGAAGGCGGGTGCACCACCACCTAATCTTATGGAGGATCAAGCATGGTGGCTTGCAAGACAAGACTGCTAACTCAGAAACCCCTCTAACAGAGGTAAAGGCCACTAAAGGGGCCACTTTCTGAGATAGTGTCAAGAGAAAAACTCTGATGATGTTTCCAAAAGGAAGGTTCCTGAAGAACCGAGAGCACCAGAGTCAAAACTCATGGTGGAAGAACAGTGCCCCCAAACAGTGCTTTAAGCAATGTTTAGATCCACTCCAAGCTGTAAAAATAGGATTTTTTGTACTCACCGTAAAATCCTTTTCTCTGAAGTCCATGGACGGACACAGCTCCTTAAATCTTGACAAGTGGGTTATGTTCCCTGTTTACAGGAGAGGACTAGGCAGAAACATGTTAAATAGTTAAATACATGTTAAATTAACAGAGTTGAACAGCCCCGCCCAGGGGGCGGTCCCTCCAGACATAACCCTCCTCACTGCAGCATGCAGCCTCAGTTCGTAACAAGCAGTACAAACCTAAAAAGGAGGGGTGGGAGCTGTGTCCGTCCATGGACTTCAGAGAAAAGGATTTTACGGTGAGTACAAAAAATCCTATTTTCTCTTATCGTCCATGGACGGACACAGCTCCTTAAATCTTGACAAGTGGGACGTCCCCAAGCAGTGTCAAAAAACGAGGGGTGGGAAATATATCAGTAAAAACAATTTTTAACTTCACCCCAAAACAAGCAGAGCTCCTCAACGGAGGAGGTGCAACTTTAAACAGCCGCCGGCAAAAACTAGCGGCTGAAAAAACATCATAAGATGCACTCACAGCAACCATGTAAATTCTGGAAAAAGCGTGAACGGACGAGCAAATCGCTGCCTCGCACACCTGTGAGACCGACGCATGATGTCGGGAAAAAAAAAAAAAAAAAAAAACAACCCAGGAAGCACCAATTGCCCTGGTCGAAAGTGCCGTGACCGGAAAGGGGGGCCCGCCCCTTAGGAGCATAGGCCTGTATGACGGCCTGCCTGATCCACCGAGAAATGGTGGTCGACGAGACCGCCAGGCCCTTTTGTGGACCAGACACCGACACAAAAGAGTCAGAAGCTCCGAAATGGAGCTGTAGTAGGCTGGTATACCCGCAAAGCGCGTACCACGCCTAAAGTATGAAAGGCCGAAACCTCCTTCGGAAGAAGGGAAAGTCGCGGGCGCACCATCACCTAATCCTTATGGGGGATCAAGCATGGCGGCTTGCAAGACAAGACCGCCAACTCAGAAACCCCTCTAACAGAGGTAAAGGCCACTAAAGGGGCCACCTTCTGAGATAGTGTCAAGAGAAAATCTCTCTGATGTTTCCAAAAAGAAGGTTCCTGAAGAACCGAGAGCACCAGAGTCAAAACTCATGGGGGAAGAGATGGGCCAAGAGGGGAAAGTATATGACAAACCCCTTGCACACAAAAAAAGGGGACCCACCAGGGAACGGGCCGCAAAAAGGCCACTAAAAGAACACAGCCAAGGCTGAAATCTGCCCCCAAACGGTGCTTTAAGCAATTTTTAGATCCAATCCAAGCTTTAAAAACAGCAGGACCCTGGACACCGAGATTACGCCCGTGGACGTCACTCCATCCCTTCGCACCAAGAGAGGTGCGACGGTAGATCCTCCGGAAGAAGACTACGGTGCCCTGTTGAGATGACCGAGTCAGACAGACCCTGGTCACCTAAAGTCTGGCTTCCAATAACCATGTTGAGCAAGTCAGTGACTGTACAACAGGAGGAAGTATGGGACCTTGAGACAGGAACCTCCTGCCCTGGCAATCGCCAGGGTGCCTCCGCTACCAGGCGCCCGATATCAGCGTACCAAGGACGCCGAGGTCAATCTGGAGCGATTAGAATCATCGGGATCTCCTCAGCATCCACTCTGTGGAGCGGCCGAGTAAGCAACTACCATGGAGGAATGGCAAAAAAATCACCGATACAGACAACACAGGGCCACCAGCGCGACTGACGCGTCTGTACAAGATCACTAGACCTGGCCACTAACTTTGACACCCTTGCGGCGGAGACAAGCTGCCAGGAGATCCATGCCATGTGAGGCTCACCTCCTGCAAGGGAGCCGAAACACCCCAAGCACAAAGACCAGTCGCCCTGGTCCAGCATCTGGCGACTCCAGCAGTCCGTCCGCCTGCCGGCATACCTGATGGTAGACTGAAGCCACGGCCGTGGCGTTGTCCGGCTGAAACCAGATCGGTCGACCACAAGGAGAAGCATAGCCTGATCGCCTAAAATAGTAGGACAATGAACAGTAGACAGCACCTGGTATTCCCAGGTGGTCTCCCACCAGGCACTAGCCAGGCCCGACCCTGGGTAGCTACCGAGACCAGACACATTCAAGGAGGTGTGGTCATAGGTCCACGCAAGTCCAGCGACTCAGGGCCGACTGGACCCCCCAGTTTTGTGAACCTCCAGGTTCACAACCCGTGAGCTGGCATCCGTCGTAAACACCGACCACTGGAAGGAAGGAACAACTTCCCGGACCAAAGAGTCGGGAATCTCTGTCACCAACTCAGAGAGACTCTGACTAGGTGGCGCACAGGAATCTAATGATTTCAGAGACAAGAGATTTTTACCACCTGGACAGTAGTTCCCCTGGAACACCAGGGTGTGGAACTGGGCATACAGTACCACCTTGAAGGAGGCTACCCACAGACCCCGAACCAGCAGGCGCCCGGAGAGAAGACCGATTGCGTGATGCCAATACCTTCACCGCAGACTGAAGAGTCTGCAAATTCTCCAGGGGAAGAAGGACCTTTGCCACTGAGGAGTCTGGATCAACACTAGATACTCCAACGCCGAGTCGGAACCTAGCATGCACATGATTTGAACCCTGGGTCGCACACATGGAGGGCAGGCTTGCTGCCACCGAGCTACACTTTCTGGCCTAAACGTTTAACATCCACCCGAATCTTCGGAGGGTCTGAATGGGAATAACCCATTCACTAGGACGGAGACAGAAGCTGCTCTCAGAAGAAAGTCGTCCAAGTAGCCAATGAGGCAAAGCCTCGCTGTCCCAACAAAATTCAAATAAGTGCGAGCTCCTAGCTGAAAACCCATGGTGCTGACGCCAGATCAAAAGGGAGGGCCACAGGCTGACAGAGACCCTTCTCTCATCACGAAGCACAGAAAAAAAAAAAAACACTGTGACATGTGCAAAACGGGACATGCATGTATGCGTCCCTGATGTCCGAGGACGTCAGGACATCCCCCGGATAAAGCGCAGCTACCACCGAACAAATGGATTCCATGCGGAACTACCCGACGTTCACAAAGGTATTTAGGGCCTGAGGCCCATAGAAAACCCCAAAACTCTCATCCTGCAGGAAAGGTAAAATTACCTCGCAGCTTAGCAAATCCCACACTGCCCAAGGCAGACCGACGGGCCGGGAGAGGAAGACACAAGGACAGAACTTTGTTCTGTGGATAGGAGGAAACCCTATCTAGTACTCCGAAGAGACCACCTCGCAGACCCACTAGTCGGAGAGCAGGGAGGTTTCACTGAATTGTGAACCTGCAAGCCGCCCCTCCCACCTAGAGACAGGGAGGGAAGGCTATATACATTGGCAGGATTTGGGTGCTGGCGTGATCGGCTTATGCACCCAGGGACAGATTAGTCCCCCAGCTGGGCCTTTGACGGCCTGGGAGGGTTGCCCCTAAATAATACACACACATAGTGTGTATGTGTATTATGTAGGTGTATGCACACATGTCTTTGGAGGAAACCGGAGTACCCAGAGGAAACCCACGCAGACACAGGGAGCGACAATGCAAGCTCCAGGCAGATTGGCGTCAGTGTGCGGATTCGAACCAATGACTCTTTTGCTGCCAAGTAATGGAGTTAAGCACTACACCACCGTGTGCATAAAAACATTCTGAAACAGACACCCTGGATAACAAGGGCGCAGCATTCAATGAAGCATCACAGACCTATATGAGGCCCTGGACCAGCTGGTCCGCTAGGCTAATAACCTCAGGAGAGAGTCGGTGCTCCTCCACTGTCTGGTGCAAAATGCTCACTCTGTGAGTTGTATACAGCACTAGGGGTCAGGACTACTCCAGGATGGCCGCCGAGCGTTCAGAACGCGGCCACAGGAAAATGGCCGGCACAATGTAAGCTGCGCCATAGCGCGGCTACGACAAAATGGGCGCCAATGGGAGTTTTCAATGTAATTGAAAAACCTCCCAAAAAATGGCGCCAGCGTCGACTGAGACCCCAGTGTAGTGGCCACAATAGGCCCGCAAGCCAGACCCCAGCATGGTAAACATGGAACGGGTCAGTACTTCGGATCTTCTATCAGTCAGATCCATACAAGCGGGGGTTCCCGCCCGGCGGTAAGGGACTACAAAAGCCCTCAGCGGCTTTTCTCATTCCGCATCTCAGAAATTATCAAAGAAGGGCACAGAAGGAAAAAACCTACACAGCGGTCTGATTTGTGTGATCCAAAAAAGACCGAGCCCTCGGCGGAAACCCAGCTGCACTATGCAGCTTAGGAGAGTCCCTTGCAGCAGTAAAAAGCGCACCCATAAATGCCTTATTCTGCTTTTTTTTTTTTTTTTTTTTAACTAGGTACCTGGTCCATGGCTCCATAACAGAGCATCCCCCAGGGGATAACGGGGGAAGGGGGCACTCTTTTACCGCCCGCCCGCAGTCCACCCCCACCCTGGCACAAACTGTATCCAGGACTAACAATAAAAACTCTGTGGGAATCCCAGGTGCTAACACCTGCTGCCACCACCAGCATGTGGGGAAGGACCCAGATACTGACTCCAATATTTACATAGTGTGTATTATAATATGCACACCTGTCCATACAAATAGACAAAAGCTCCTAGAGCCCTATTCAGGGCCTCTCACCCACTTGCTGCGCTGACCAGGGGTAACCAGGGGACTCCCTCAGGAGGAGACTGCCCAGCGCTGCCTGTGAGGAAAAGAACCGTGAGGTAACTTCTGCAGGGACCTGTGTTTAAACAGGAAAAGCCTCCTAGGGCTGTTTTATTTAAGGATAAGACACAGATACAGCATAAAAAGCAAAACCGTTACAGGTGTCACCAATCAGTCAGCGTCTGCTGAAGTACAATCATAAACATCTGTGCTCATCATAGGGCTTTTTACCTCACAGGAAAGCCCAATACAAAAAAGAAAAAACACAGGCCAGATAACACAGTCCCCTCAGGAAGGCCCCCTCCCCCCTGACAGCAGCAATGTTAGCAATGCAGCAAGGGAAAGGAGCAGGGAAGTAAGGGGAAGGGACCCCCGAACCCCAGGAATGCCCAGCTGTACCAACCCACCGAAGCAGGAGGGACTGTACTTACCCGTCCAAGCGAGGACTCGCTGACGCATTCCTGACAGAACTACAACCGAAATGGAGGTAGCTGTCGGCCCGGTCCACTGTGAGTGAGACAACACCACAGCCCAGTCATATGTGGACCTCGGAGCAAAGCTCACCGGCCACCCCAGGAGTCATGGGGTATGGCGTGGCAGACCAAGCCTCTTTGCAAAGGTGTGCCCACGCTTGCTGGTCGGACTGAGTAGACTACAAGGATCTATATTATCCAGCCTGTCTCTCAGCCGACAGTTGAAAGAAGATTCTTCAAGAAAAAGTAAAATAAAATAAAATTTCTCCTCAGGGCGCTGGGCCCAAAGGGAGCCATACGTCCTTCTCCTTTGCTAGGCAGAACGAAACTGAGGCTGCATGCTGCAGTGAGGAGGGTTATGTCTGGAGGGACCGCCCCCTGGGCGGGGCTGTTCAACTCTGTTAATTTAACATGTATTTAACTATTTAACATGTTTCTGCCTAGTCCTCTCCTGTAAACAGGGAACATAACCCACTTGTCAAGATTTAAGGAGCTGTGTCCGTCCTTGGACGATAAGAGAAAACAGCAGGACCCTGGACACCGAGTACATCTGTGGACGTCACTCCATCTCTTCGCACCAAGAGATGTAGGCCTGCCAGGTGCGATGGTAGATCCTCCGGAAGAAGACTACAGTGCCCTCAGCATTGTTGAGATGACCGAGTCGGACAGACCCCGGTCTCTTAAAGTCTGGCTTCCAATAGCCATGTTGAGCAAGTCAGTGACTGTACAACCGGAGGAAGTATGGGACCTCGAGACAGAGGGACCTCCTGCCCTGGCAACTGCCAGGGTACCTCCGCTACCAGGCACCCGATAATCGGTGTACCAAGGATGCCGAGGCCAATCTGGAGCGATTAAAATAATCGGGATCGCCTCAGCCTCCACTCTGTGGAGCAGCCGAGGAAGCAACTACAATAGAGGAACGGCAAAAAGTCGCTGATACAGACCCCAAAGGGCAACCAGCGCGACTGATGCGTCTGTACCAGATCACTAGACCTGGCCACTAACTTTGACACCCTTGCGGTGGAGACGAGCGGCCAGGAGATTCATGCCCTGTGAGGCTCACCTCCTGCAAGGGAGCCGAAACACCCCAAGCACAAAGACCAGTCACCCTGGTCCAGCATCTGGTGACTCCAGTAGTCCACCTGCCAGTATACCTGAAGATAGACCGAAGCCACGGCCGTGGCGTTGTCCGGCTGAAACCAGGTCGGACGACCTTGCAACCTCCTTGACCATGAGGAGAAGCATAGCCTGATCGCCTAAAATAGTAGGACAATGAACAGTAGACAGGGTCCACAGCACCTGGTATTCCCAGGCGGTCTCCGACCCTGGCACTAGCCAGGCCCGACCCTGGGTAGCTGCCAAGACCAGACGAGAGCGGGCACATTCAGGGAGGTGTGGCCGCAAGTCCAGCGACTCAGGACCGACTGGACCCCCGGGTGCCCCCACAACCCGTGAGGCTGGCATCCGTCGTAAACACTGACCACTGGAAGGAAGAAACAACTTCCCGGACCGAAGAGTCGGGGATCTTCGTCACCAACTCAGAGAGACTCTGACTAGGTGACGCACCGGAATCTGATGATTTCAGAGACAAGAGATTGTTACCACCTGAACAGTATTTCCCCTGGAAAACCCGAGTGTGGAACTGGGCATACAGTACCGCCTCCAAAGGAGGCTACCCACAGGCCCCGGACCAGCAGGTGCCCGGAGAGAAGACCGATTGCGTGATGACAATATCTTCACCGCAGACTGAAGAGTCTGCAATTTCTCCAGGGGAAGAAGGACCTTCGCCACCGAGGAGTCCAGATCAACCCTAGATACTTGTCGGAACCTAACATGCCCAGGATTTGAACCCTGGGTCGCACACATGGAAGGCGGGCTTGCTGCCACTGAGCTACACCTTCTGGCCTAAATGTTTAACACCCACCCGAATCGTCAGAGGGTCTGAATTGTAATAACACATCCACTAGGTCTGAAACAGAAGCTGCTCTCAGAATAAATTTGTCCAAGTAGCCAACGAGGCAAAGCCTCGCTGTCCCAACAAAGTTAGGATAAGTGCGAGCTCCTAGCTGAAAACCCATGGTGCTGACACCAAATCAACAAGGAGGGCCACAGGCTGACAGAGATCCTCTCTCATCATGAAGCACAGAAAGAACACTGTGACATGCGCAAAACGGGACATGCATGTATGCGTGCCTGATGTCCGAGGATGCTAGGACGTCCCCCGGATGGAGCGCAGCTACCACCAAACGAATGGATTCCATGCGGAACTACCAGATGTTCACAAAGGTATTTAGGGCCTGAGGCCCATAGAAAACCCCAAACCTCTTGTCCTGCAGGAAAGGTAAAATTACCCCGCAGCTTAGCAAGTCCCACACTTCCCAAGGCAGACCGACTGGCCTGGAGAGGAAGACACGAGGAAAGAACTTTGTTCTGTAAATAGGAGGAAACACTATGTAGTACTCCGAAGAGACCACCTCGCAGACCCACTGGTCGGAGAGCAGGGAGGTTTCACTGAATTGTGAACCTGCAAGCCGCCCCCCCCCCACCTAGAGACAGGGAGGGAAGGCTACATACATTGGCAGGATTTGGGTGCCGGCGTGATCGGCTTACGCACCCAGGGACGGATTAGTGCCCCAGCTGGGCCTTTGATGGCCTGGGAGGGTTGCCCATAAATAATACACACATAGGGGGTTACTTACTAAAGGCAAATCCACTTTGCACTACAAGTGCACTTTCAAGTGCAGTTGCTGTAGATCTGAGGGGGACATGCAAGGAAAATAAAAAAACAGCATTTTTGCTTGCACATGATTGGATGATAGAAAGCAGCAGAGCTTCCCCTAATTTCAGAGCTTCCCCTCAGATCTACAGCATCTGCACTTACAAGTGCACTTGCAGTGCATTTGTAGTGCAGAGTGTTTTTCCCTTTAGAAAATCAACCCCATAGTGTGTATGTATATTATGTAGGTGTATGCACACATGCCCTTGGAGGAAACCGGAGAACCCAGAGGAAACACACGCAGACACTGGGAGCGACAATGCAAGCTCCAGGCAGATTGGTGTCAGTGTTCGGATTCGAAAAAAAAATGACTCTTGCTGCCAAGTAATGGAGTTAACCACTACACCCCCGTGTGTATAAAACCAAGGGCACAGCATTCAATGAAGCATCACATACCTATATGAGGCCCTGGACCAGCTGTTCCAATAGCCTAATAACTTCGGGGGAGAGTCGGCGCTCTTCCACTGTCTGGTGCAAAATGAGACCCCAGAGTAGCGGCCACAATAGGCCGCAAGTCAGACCCCAGCATGGTAAACATGGAAAGGGTCAATACTTTGGATCTGCTATTAGTCAGATCCATACAAGCGGGCCTCCCGCAATAGGGAGAGTGGTCACCTATACATGACACCTGGAGGGTCCACCACCGGAGAAGAAGCCCAGCTCTTGAAAGGGCTCTTCTCAAAGGGGCACTGAACTGCCCGGCGGTGAGGGACTACAAAAGCCCTCAGCGGCTTTTCTCATTCCGCATCTAAGAAATTATCAAAGAAGGGCACAGAAGGAAAAAACCTACACAGAGCGGTCTGAATTGTGAACCAAAAAAGACAGAGCCCTCGGCGGAAACCCAGCCGCACTATCCAGCTTAAGAGAGTCCATTACAGCAGTGAGAAGGGCACCCATAAATGCCTTATCCTGCACTGACCCAGGTATCTGGTCCGTGGCTCCATAACAGAGCATTCCCCAGAAGATAACGGGGGGAGGGGGCACTGTTTTAACCCCCGCCCGTCCGCCCCCACCCTGGCACAAAAGTGTCCAGGACCAACAATAAAGCCTCTGTGGGAATACCAGGTGCCAACACCTGCTGCCATCACCAGCATGTTGAGGAAGGACCCAGATACTGACTCCATAGATTAATAACATTTACATAGTGTATAAAATGTAGGTGTATGCATCACCTGTCCTTACAAATAAACTGAAGCTCCTAGGGCCCTATTCAAGGCATCTGACCCACTTGCTGCGATGCCCAGGGGACTCATCTCAGGAGAACTGTCCAGCGCTGCCAACCGCTCTCAGCACATGGCGTATGGAGAGGAAAAGAACCGTGAAGAACTGTGCGGCTTCTGAAGGGACCTGTATGCGCCGTAGTATACAGCACTAGGGGTCAGGACTGTACAAAGATGGCCGCCGAGCGTTCAGAACGCGGCCACAGGAAAATGTCCGACCGCATTGTAAGCTGCGCCATAGCGCGGCTACGACAAAATGGCCACCAATCGGAGTTTTCAATGTAATTTAAAAACTCCCAAAAAATGGCGCCAGAGTCGGACAAACGCTGCATTTAAACAGGAAAAGCCTCCTAGGGCTTATACAGTGAAAACCCCTTACAGGAAAGTACCCAGTACAAAAACAACAGATAACACAGCCCCCTCAGGAAGGCCCCCCCCCCGGACAGCGGCTTTAGTAATGCAGCAGAGGCAACGAGCAGGGAAGGGAGGAGAATAGGACCCCCGAACCCCAGGAATGCCCAGCCGTACCAACCCACCAAAGCGGGAGGGACTGTACTTACCCATCCGAGCGAGGACCCGCTGACGCATTCCTGACAGAACTACAACCGCAATAGAGGTAGCTGTCGGCCCGGTCCACTGTGAGTGAGACAACACCACAGCCTAGTCATATGTGGACCTCGGAGCAAAGCTCACCGGCCACCCCAGGAGTCATGGGGTATGGCGTGGCAGACCCAGCCTCTTTTCAAAGGTGTGCCCACGCTCGCTGGTCGGACTGAGTAGACTACAAGGATCTATATTATCCAGCATGTCTCTTAGCTGACAGTTGAAAGAAGATTCTTCAAGACAAAGTCAAATAAAATTAAATTTCTCCTCAGGGCGCTGGGCCCAAAGGGAGCCATACGTCCATCTCCTTTGCTAGGCAGAACGAAACTGAGGCTGCATGCTGCAGTGAGGAGGGTTATGTCTGGAGGGACCGCCCCCGGGCGGGGCTGTTCAACTCTGTTAATGTAACATGTATTTAATTATCTAACATGTTTCTGCCTAGTCCTCTCCTGTTAATAGGGAACATAACCCACTTGTCAAGATATAAGGAGCTCTGTCCATCCATGGACGATAAGAGAAATAGGTAAATTTTGTTAGGGTACCATGTCGCACAACCCCGCAATTGTCAGTTAAAAGTGCCGAATCGCAAAAAGTGCTCTGGTCAGGAAGGGGGCAAGTTCTTCCGGGGCTGAAGTGGTTAACGGACTTCAGCTTCAGCTAACGGACATGGGACACAAGGTCTGAAATGAGCCAGTGGCACATTTCAGCATATCTTAGCCCCATCTACAGGCTAACTCAGAGTGAGTCTTTAGAGAATGGATCACACCAGGCATGCTAAAGAGCTCTGGCTAAAAACCAGTGCACTAGGTGTCTGGGGAGCATCATGTGCAGATGCCAATGCATAAGGGGTTACTTACATTACAGGAAGGCCCCAGAATCTTCAATTCAGTGGGGGGCCGAGTTGGGTCTCCAAGGCAGTGCCAAGGATTAGCCTATCCAGATAGATGCTGTATAGAGAGCATCTGAAGTAGTTTGCGTATTCTTTACTGAAGAGATAAAACATCCATGAAGTACAGAGAATGTTGACAGACAAGAAAATAAATATAAAAAATAAAATACCCAGGAGGGCCTTCAATGGCGTTCTGGTTTGCCATTGTCTAACACCTGAAGGCTGCTGCATGTAACCCACACATCTATGGATTTACTATATCAGGTGGCAATCAATGGACGAATAATAAATATATTTTTCTGCAGCAATAAGCACAAAACTGCGTAGTGAAAAAAGCATTGACATTTTTGATTGGGGCGCTACATGGAAAATAGATAAATGTAAAATTATAAACTTGTGGGGGGGGGGGGGGGGGTAGGGTGTAAACAAGCATGTGTCATACAACCTAGAGGAGTAGAGTCAATGATATATACACATTTATGAGGAAGAATGTTCTAGTAAATCAAAGGCTTAAAGCGGGAGTTCACCCCCAAATCAACTTTCTGACATTAGTTCCAGCGTACTGCTAACATCTGCAGTATGCTGTTTTTTTTCCGCTACTTATCGTTTTATGAGCCCTTGTTATCCGTCTCCGAGTGGGGATCGCTTCCGGGTATAGGCGTTCCTAAGCGAAGAGGGGTTGATTGACGGTCGGCTAAAGCCCGTCACGGCTTCCGAAAATACCCGAAGTGACACTCGGGTGTTTACGGCGCCTGCGCAGTCAGCTCTACACGGCAGGCGCAGGCGCCGTAAACACCCAAGTGTCACTTCGGGTATTTTCGGAAGCCGTGACATGCTTTAGCAGCCCGTCAATCAACTCCTCTTCGCTTAGGAACGCCTACTCCCCGCTCGGACCTGGATAACTAGGGCTCATAAAACGATAAGTAGCGAAAAAAAAACAGCATACTGCAGATGTTAGCAGTATGCTGGAACTAATGTCAGAAAGTTGATTTGCGGGTGAACTCCCGCTTTAAGGGGGTTGTAAGGGTACAATTTCCTTTACCTTAGTGCAGTCCTCCTTCACTTACCTCATCCTTCCATTTTGCTTTTAAATGTCCTTATTTCTTCTGAGAAATCCTCACTTCCTGTTCTTCTGTTTTTAACTCCACACAGTAATGCAAGGCTTTCCTCCCTGGTGTGGAGTGTCATGCTCGCCCCCTCCCTTGGACTACAGGAGAGTCAGGGCACCCACTAACACACAGCTTCTGTCTCTATCTGCAATGTAGAGAGAGCGTCCTGACTCTCCTGTAGTCCAAGGGAGGGGGCGGGCACGACACTCCACACCAGGGAGAAAGCCTTGCATTACTGTGTGGAGTTACAGACAGAAGAACAGGAAGTGAGGATTTCTCAGAAGAAATAAGGACATTTAAAAGTAGAATCGAAGGATGAGGTAAGTGAAGGAGGACTGCACTAAGGTAAAGGAAGCTATTTAGGGGGAAAAAAAATTGTACCTTTACAACCCCTTTAAACTACAACTGAAGACAGTGGGCCAGATTCAGATAGATCAGCGGATCTTTAGATCCGCGTAATCTATCTGATTTAAGATCCGCCGCCGCAAGTTTGAGAGGCAAGTGGGTAATTCACAAAACACTTACCTCCAAACGTGCGGCGGCGTATCTTAAATCCTCCGGCGGAATTCAAATTCCGTGGCTAGGGGGAGTGCAGCATTTAAATCAGGCGCGTCCCCGCGCCGATTTAACTGCGCATGCGCCGTCCGCGAATTTTCCCGGCATGCATTGCTCCCAATGACGTCGCTAGGACGTCATTGATTTCGGCGTGAGCGTAACTTGCAACGAGCGGTTTTGTGAATCGACGTACGCAAAAGGCGTAAAAAAAAAAAATTGACGCGGGAACGACGGCCATACTTAACATTGGCTGCGCCTCATAGAAGCAGGGGTAAGTATACGCCGGAAAACGCTTACGTAAACGACGTAAAGTGACTGCGTCTGGCCCGAGTACGTTTGTGAATTGGCGTATCTCGCTGATTTACATATCGTCACCGTAAATCAGCGAGAACGCCCCCAGCGGCCATTTTTTAATTGCAGTTAAGATCCGACGGTGTAACACAGTTACACCTGTCGGATCTTAGGCATATCTATGCGCAACTGATTCTATGAATCAGTCACATAGATACGACCGGCCTAACTCAGAGATACGACGTTGTATCAGGAGATACACCGTCGTATCTCTTTGAGAATCTGGCCCAAAGTGTGTGGCCTCGTACACACGACAGAGTTTCTCGGCAGAATTCGGTCAAAACCCGGATTCTGCCGAGAATCTCTGTCGTGTGTACACTTTTGGCTCGATGGAGCCGCCGAGGAACTCGACGAGAAAATAGAGAACATGTTCTCTATTTTCTCGTTGTCCTCGTTCTTCTATGGGAGAAGCCGGCCCGCTGAGCTCCTCGGCGGCTTCATCCCAAAACTCGACGAGGAACTCGACGTGCCAAGCACGTCGAGTTCCTCTGTCGTGTGTACGAGGCCTCAGTGTGTGTGGTTTACCAAAACTGCAGCATGCAAAACATGGTGAAACCTTGCATAAAAAAACAGTTTCCAGGTTTTATTGTCAAAGCTAAATTGAACAAGCTGAAGGTTGGAGCGGATTGGCTACCATGCACAGCTGCACCAGATTCTGAGTGCTCCATTTTTAATAAATCTCCCTCCTCTATGTTTTTCTGATACACCCGTCAGGTTTTTCTTGCCACCTGTGTCCATGTTAGGGAGATTCACCCTCCCCATTTTTCCTGAAGACAATTATTACCGACAGAGAATGTAAAATAACTTAAAAATCTAAAAAAAATAAAAAAAACACAAATTCGGAGTGGTCACTGGAACAGTACAAATCGTAAAACCCCTTCTATATGTAGTTCAGTTTTAGGCACCAGTTTGCACAAAAAAAATATCGGGGAACTGGAGAAAGTGCAGAGAAGGGCATCCAAACTGATAAGAGGCATGGAGGAGCTCAGCTATGAGGAAAGATTATCTGACCAGAATTTCACTCTTGAGAAGAGGGGATATGATCAACATATGAGAAAACATATCATTTTTACATTTTAGACTTAGACTGATTAATTTCAGTTAGTCATTGCATTCATATTACATATGTTTCACTTGCTGATATATTCAGTATTAGTTCAGCTATAATATTTCTCTTATTGGAGTTTAACAATGTTATTTCATGTGAACAAAATTTTAATCATGTAAATTGAAAAGCATTATTTGTTTGGATTATAGAACCATACAGGGCAAGCTCTAGTATTGCTGGGAGATATCCACGATTGAGCTTTACTAGATAGTGTCTGGGTTTGCTAGTATGTCAGTTTGTTTAAAATTCTGACTTGGATCGATTTATTCTAGTTTGTTATTGCATTTATTTTACATATGTTTCACTTGCTGATGTATTAGTCAAACTATAATATTTCTCATATTGGAGTTTACAATGTTATTTCATTAATTTTAATCAGTTGTACATTTTAATGCATTTTTTTTTTGTTTGGATTATACAACCATACAGGGCCAACTCTAGTATTGCCAGGAGATATATATACGATTGAGCTTTACTAGGTAGTATCTGGGTTTGCGAGTATGTCAGTTTACTTTAAATGAAATGTAGGATGAACAGGGCAGCTGTGTGTATTGAATGAGTCCCCCTGTGATTGTGATTCCACTAACAAGCAGTGTTGCAAATTAAGGCGTTGATCACTGGGGGTTAGAATAATGCCGGGACACCGCGCTGTTAGGTCATGGTCTCTGTTGAAGTTGTGATGTCAAAACGCGTCAGTGCATGACCTTACGGCGACCAGAAGTGACGTGTGCATGTCACTACCAGGAAGGCCCAGGCAGATACTTTCAATGCAGTGGATGGTAGGCGCAATTCCATACTGATTGGTGATAACATAAAGTTTGATTATTTAACCAAATGCCTGTTACAATTTATGTTGTGCAAAGTGTGGTTTAAAGGGGGCGGTCGTCTTAAAATAAACGTTTAAAACGGTATTGGAGCCTTTTTTTACAGGACTAAACCACCCTGGGCGATGAGGGGTTTGAGATAACCAGACCAAACGGGAGAAACCTGGTGTGTTCAAGGCTTTTGACTTGCATACCTTTGGATGGTATATGCCTATCATTAAGCAAAATCCTTTCGCCTTCCTCTGGATCAACTCTGGGTATAGAATTGGGTATATGGGCTTGTATAATATCTTTTATTTTTCATGGTCGAACTAGATAGACTTGTGTCGTTTTTCAACCTGACTAACTATGTAACCTATCATTTGAACCTTCTCATCACCTAACATACTGACGATTTCTCATACATTTTTACATGTGAATGCTGGTCATACTTCATTATATATATATATATATATATATATATATATATATATATATATATTACACATACACACACACACATACATACACACATACACACAGTGCCTTGCGAAAGTATTCGGCCCCCTTGAACTTTGCGACCTTTTGCCACATTTCAGGCTTCAAAGATATAAAACTATTTTTTTTTTTTTTAAGAATCAACAAGTGGGACACAATCATGAAGTGGAACGAAATTTATTGGATATTTCAAACTTTAACAAATAAAAAATTGGGCGTGCAAAATTATTCAGCCCCTTTACTTTCAGTGCAGCAAACTCTCTCCAGAAGTTCAGTGAGGATCTCTGAATGATCCAATGTTGACCTAAATGACTAATGATGATAAATAGAATCCACCTGTGTGTAATCAAGTCTCCGTATAAATGCACCTGCACTGTGATAGTCTCAGAGGTCCGTTTAAAGCGCAGAGAGCATCATGAAGAACAAGGAACACACCAGGCAGGTCCGAGATACTGTTGTGGAGAAGTTTAAAGCCGGATTTGGATACAAAAAGATTTCCCAAGCTTTAAACCTCCCAAGGAGCACTGTGCAAGCGATAATATTGAAATGGAAGAAGTATCAGACCACTGCAAATCTACGAAGTCCTGGCCGTCCCTCTAAACTTTCAGCTCATACATGGAGAAGACTGATCAGAGATGCAGCCAAGAGGCCCATGATCACTCAGAATGAACTGCAGAGATCTACAGCGGAGGTGGGAGACTCTGTCCATAGGACAACAATCAGTCGTATACTGCACAAATCTGGCCTTTATGGAAGAGTGGCAAGAAGAAAGCCATTAATTAAAGATATCCATAAAAAGTGTTGTTTAAAGTTTGCCACAAGCCACCTGGGAGACACACCAAACATGTGGAAGAAGGTGCTCTGGTCAGATGAAACCAAAATCGAACTTTTTGGCAACAATGCAAAACGTTATGTTTGGCATAAAAGCAACACAGCTCATCAGTCTGAACACACCATCCCCACTGTCAAACATGGTGGTGGCAGCATCATGGTTTGGGCCTGCTTTTCTTCAGCAGGGACAGGGAAGATGGTTAAAACTGATGGGAAGATGGATGGAGCCAAATACAGGACCATTCTAGAAGAAAACCTGATGGAGTCTGCAAACTACCTGAGACTGGGACGGAGATTTGTCTTCCAACAAGACAATGATCCAAAACATAAAGCAAAATCTACAATGGGATGGGTCACAAATAAACATATCCAGGTGTAAGAATGGCCAAGTCAAAGTCCAGACCTGAATCCAATCGAGAATCTGTAGAAAGAACTGAAAACTGCTGTTCACAAACGCTCTCCATCCAACCTCACTGAGCTTGAGCGGTTTTGCAAGGAGGAATGTGCAAAAATTTCAGTCTGTCGATGTGCAAAACTGATAGAGACATACCCCAAGCGACTTACAGCTGTAATCGCAGCAAAAGGTGGCGCTACAAAGTATTAATTTAACCACTTCCCGACCCCCGCATGTACATATACGTCCACAATATGGCACGTACAGGCATATGGGCGTACACGTACGTCCTCGCCTATTAGCGGGTGGGGGGTCCGATCGGGACCCCCCCCGCTACATGCGGAGGTCGGGTCCGCTCGGGAAGCGATCCGGGACCACGGCGCGGCTATTTGTTTATAGCCGCTCCGTCGCGATCGCTCCCCGGAGCTGAAGAACGAGGAGAGCCGTGTGTAAACACGGCTTCCCCGTCCTTCACTATGGCGGCGCATCGATCACGTCATTCCCTTTATAGGGAAGACACGATCGATGACGTCATTCCTACAGCCACACCCCCAAACAGTTGTAAACACATACTAGGTGCACCCTAACTCCTACAGCGCCACCTGTGGTTAACTCCCAAACTGCAACTGTCATTTTCACAATAAAGAATGCAATTTAAATGCATTTTTTGCTGTGAAAATGACAATGGTCCCAAAAATGTGTCAAAATTGTCCGAAGTGTCCGCCATAATGTCGCAGTCACGAAAAAAATTGCTGATCGCCGCCATTAGTAGTAAAAAAAAAATAAAAAATAAAAATGCAATAAAACTATCCCCTATTTTGTAAACACTATAAATTTTGCGCAAACCAATCGATAAACACTTATTGCGATTTTTTTTTACTAAAAATAGGTAGAAGAATACGTATCGGCCTAAACTGAGGAAAAAAAATGTTTTTATATATGTTTTTGGGGGATATTTATTACAGCAAAAAGTAAAAAATATTGCTTTTTTTTCAAAATTGTCGCTCTATTTTTGTTTATAGCGCAAAAACTAAAAGCCGCAGATGTGATCAAATACCACCAAAAGAAAGCTCTATTTGTGGGGAAAAAAGGACGCCAATTTTGTTTGGGAGCCACGTCGCACGACCGCGCAATTGTCTGTTAAAGCGACGCAGTCCCGAACTGTAAAAACACCTTGGGTCTTTAGGCTGCATATTGGTCCGGGGCTTAAGTGGTTAAGGGGGCTGAATAATTTTGCACGCCCAATTTTTTAGTTCTTTATTTGTTAAAAAAAGTTTGAAATATCCAATAAATTTCGTTCCACTTCATGATTGTGTCCCACTTGTTGTTTGTTCTTCAAAAAAAATGAGTTTTATATCTTTATGTTTGAAGCCTGAAATGTGGCAAAAAGTCGCAAAGTTCAAGGGGGCCGAATACTTTCGCAAGGCACTATATATATAATATATATATATATATATATATATATATATATATATATATTTTCATGTGCGGTGCAATTAGGCCTTTTAGACACTGATCTTTTTTAATATGAATTTATACATGTTGATCAAATCTCAGTCAGCATAATCCTCAATAATAACCAAAACTAAAAAAACAAAAAAAAAGAGAAAATGCGCAACTGAACACCAGGGATATTCTGAAGCCCATAAAATTCAAAACAGTGCAGCGCATAATAAAAAGTCCATAATTATAAGTATCACAAAAGGAAAGTCCTAAAGATGATATAGGTGCTTGGAATTCACCCAACGACAACACATCAGTCTTGTGCAAAATGAGCCCGCCACCAACACAGATAGCGCTTCGCTCACCTCCAATAATTTACCTATGTTCTCACAAATAGGTCAAAGAGCGCAGTTTACCCACGCATACGGGGTGATGCAAAATGGGGATGAATACCGGCCAGGACCACGTGTATCAGAAGAAATTGTGGCCGTTGTTTAGCATGCAGACAAGCCCACAATAACCTAAAAAAAAAAAAAATGAAATAATTTTCTTCCACAGTCACTTATAAAAAAAATACAAGTTATAAGATCTTTAGTCATATAACACAGAGGAAGTGGTTTACAGGCTGGAATGTGACTGCGGCCAAGAGTACATAGGCCGCACTAAGAGGTCACTTAGTGTTAGGATTGGGGAACATGTGAGCAATATTAAAAAAAATGGCATAATGTATGCAAACACTTTCGTCACCACCATGGTAAGGATCACAGATGTTTAAAATTCTGGTGTTTTGTTAGGAGATTAAGCCAAAGAAAATTTTTAACATTTTTAAACCAAAGTTCTCCGGCCCCTTGAATGTCAAATTTGGCCTCAATTGTTTTATTTCAGAAAGATGACCATTCGTTTCATATATGTTTTTAATCTTCCTTTATTTCCATGTTTTTTTTTTTTTGTTCATTTTTTTAGGTCCATTTTCAACCACATCAATACTGGGCACTTCCGCCCCCTTCCTTCCCAGAACAATTTTCAGATTTCAATGCTCTCGCACTTTCAATGACAATTGAACGGTCATGCTACACTGTACCCAAATTTTATTTTTATAATTTTGTTCACACAAATAGAGCTTTCTTTTGGTGGTATTTATT
This sequence comes from Rana temporaria, assembly GCF_905171775.1. Taxonomy (NCBI): domain Eukaryota; kingdom Metazoa; phylum Chordata; class Amphibia; order Anura; family Ranidae; genus Rana; species Rana temporaria. Next base: position 390,508,782 of record NC_053489.1, read on the forward strand.
AACGACCCCTTTTTTTTTTGCCATCTAACCAGAAAAAGAGCAGTAATTTGAAAAAATAAATAAAAAAAAAGGAATTGAATGTTGTCATAAATTCAAGCCAAAATGTAATCTGCTACATGTCTTTGGTAAAAAAAAAATCCTGTATAATAAATGGTTCATGTGATCAAGGACAGATGTACGCACATGATCATTGGGACATATGAATTTACTGTTACATATGTGGGGGACGGGTGTTTTTACTGTGTGGGGACATTGTGTGTTTAAACTAGGCTGGTGATCAGTGTGTAAAAAGCTGTAACAAACAGCTCATACTCACTGATCACCAGCCGGCTGCAGCGATCCGCTTTCCTCTGACTAACTTCTGTGTGAGGAGAGCCGATCGTCTAGCAACCAGCTCTGTATTTACATCACATGACAGCTGTGATTAGACACGGCCGTCATGTGATCGGGAGGGCCAATCACAGAGCCCTCCTGCCAATCTGAGATGCACCGTGTCCGGGTGACACGAGTACATCGGGATTGCGCCGATGCATGGCGCTCGCGAACCCCCTCCTTCTGAGGGACGTTCCTGAACGTCCACTCAGAAGGAGAGAGCGCCCACCCGGCCATATATGTACAGTGGCCGATTGGGATGTGGTTAATGTCCTGTTTGATGGTTAATGTGTGGAAAATACAAATTTGTATCATATTAGATATGTCTTTTTGTGTCCGATGGCCATGAGTGAAGAGTTTTTCAAAAGAAAGTCTTTGAAAAAAAGTTTTTTTTAAGGCCGTCTAAAAAGAGGGATCTTTTAGCCTATATTGGTTTTCTCTGTTAACCACTTCCCGACCGCCGTACGACTATATACGGCGGCACTTTAAAGATGGATGTCTCGGTAACGGCAGCAGCTGCTGCCACAACCGAGATATCCATCTTTAGTGCGAGCGGTCCTGTAAAAGATAACTGTGGTCTCCGCAGCGAGATCACCGTTATCGGCGGCGGGAGAGGGCCGTCGGAGCTGTCGGTAGCGGCGGAGGCGATCGGGTCCTTCAGCCTGCTGTGTGGGGATGCGAGTGAGGGCAAGATGGCCCCCCTAGAATAGCAGGGCGGAAGTGACGTCAAAACGTCAGTCCCGCTCATGCGTCTTAAAGGCACATTTTTTTGTTGTCATTTTTTCAAATGACAACATTTCCATTTTTTTTTTTTTTTGGCATTTGAGTCGAAATAAGAGATCTGAGGTCTTTTTGACCCCAGATCTCATATTTAAGAGGACCTGTCATGCTTTTTTTCTATTACAAGGGATGTTTACATTCCTTGTAATAGGAATAAAAGTGATCAATTTTTTTTTGTCCAGTGTAAAAAATAATAATAAAAAAAAAAAAAAATTATAAAAAAAAAATTAAAGCACCCCGTCCCGACGAGCTCGCGCGCAGAAGCGAACGCATACGTGAGTAGCGTCCGCATATGAAAACAGTGTTCCAACAACACAAGTGAGGTATCGCTGCGATCGTTAGAGCGAGAGCAATAATTATAGCCCTGGATCTACGCTGTAGCTCAAAAAATGCAACCTATAGAATTTTTTTTAACGTCGCCTATCGAGATTTATAAGGGTAAAAGTTTGACGCCATGCCACGAGCGGGCGCAATTTTTAAGAGTGACATGTTGGGTATCATTTTACTCGGCGCAACATTATCTTTCACAATATATAAAAAAATTGGGCCAAATTTATTGCGGTCTTATTTTTTAATTCCAAAAAGTGATTTTTTTTCCCAAAAAAAGTGCGCTTGTAAGACCGCTGCACAAATATGGTGTGACAAAAAGTATTGCAATAATCGCCATTTTATTCTCTAGGGCAGGGGTGTCAAACTGGCGGCCCTCCAGCTGTTGCAAAACTACAAGTCCCATGAGGCATTGCAAGGCTAACAGTTACAAGCATGACTCCCACAGGCAGAGGCATGATGGGACTTGTAGTTTCGGAAAAGCTGGAGGGCCTCCAGTTTGACACCCCTGCTCTAGGGTGTTAGAAAAAAATATATATAATGTTTGGGGGTTTTAAGTAATTTTCAAGCAAAAAAAAACGTTTTAGTCTTGTAAACTCCAAATCTGAAAAACACCCAAGGTACTGAAGTGGTTAATTGGTGTCACAGCTGTGCTGACACCATGTGTGTAGTTATTTTTTAAATACTCACGACCCCCTTCCTCTTCTGTGGTGTACTGTTTTGGTTCCGGTTTCTGGGACCACAGTGATTGCGAGCCGCACAAACGCTGGTCGAGTAGCTCCATCGTTCCCTACTCTTTTCTATAAATATCTGGATGACGCTTGTGGCCCTGGCTTCACGGCGAAGTCCTGTAGGACATAACGCGCACGAGGGGAGGAGCCACATTCCGCTGACATCACCCACTGCCATCGGATTCTCCTTTTGTTACACAAGCTGATAGGTGGCTCTATTCATGCTTTATGCTTTACCCAAGACTCCATTTTCCCCAACTACGGCTTCCACCTGTCCATCTTGCCCAGTGCTATACCTGGATGTGCTATTCGTGCAGTTTCTGAAACAATGGACTTCTTCCTCCCTAACAATAAACTTTTACAGGAAACTATGTCCAAGACCCAGGAATATAATAATAAAAAAAAAATGTTAGACAGAAAGAAGCGAGGAGAAGTTGTTCTGGAACCTAGCAACCAGGTATGGTTATCCACAGCCAATTTAAAAATGGCCCGTCCTTCCAGGAAACTGGGCCCTAGATTCATGGGGCCTTTTTCTGTAAAGAGGAAGATCAATGTTGTGACCTATGAACTTGACTTACCTGACTCTCTGAAGGTCCACCCAGTCTTCCATGTGACGCTGCTGAAGCCTTTTGTTCCTAACCCCTTTGCTGGCCGAACTACCGGTCCACCAGAACCCATAATAGTCAACAAGAATTTGAGGTGGAGTCTATCTTGGACTGTAGGAGGAGGTACAGCCAGATCCAATACTTAATAAAATGGAAGGGGTATGGACCGGAAGACAAATTCCTGGGAATCTGAAGATGGTATACATGCCGAAGAGCTTATGCAGGCTTTCAGAAGATCCCATGCTACAAGACTGGCCCAACTGGGAATCCGGAGACTGCCCATAAGGGGGGGGGGGGGCACTGTCGGAGAGATTCCCATGTTGGACACACTGTTGGCTGCCCTGGTGTGTGTGTCTGTGTGTGGGCAGGTGCGTGCGTGCGTGCGGCACCAATCTGCTTAAACTGTGATCTGCAGCTCCCTGTGACCCTTGCTTCCGTTACCTGTCTGAACACTTGTCTCCTGCTTACACGGCCTGCCTATTGGATTATCCTTGCTCTCCGCCTGCACCTGACCTTGGCTTGCCTTGACCTTGAACCTGCCTGCTGCCGTTCCTGCCTGTACCCGACCATCCCGCTCTGCTGCTGCTCAGTATCATCTGCCTGTGTTCCTGTTTACTGTCCAGCCGGACACCTTCTCCTCTGCACCTGGATCCAGAGCCGCATCTCCTGCAACTACCCGCCAGGCTCTCATACCACTCCGCACTCCCGTTCCTCCTGTCCGTGCTACCAGGGGCAGCAAAACGGACACGCAAGAGAGACCTTCCTCTGCTCCATTGGGCTCTCCAGTCTGGTACGTACAAGTCTGACAGCAAATCAGGAAAAGCCAAAGATGAAAAGGAAAAAACTGCAGACAACAGGAAAAAATTATTCATCGCTCCCACAAAAGGAAACAAGATGAAGCCAAGGGGAGGAAAAACAAGCACAAACCTGTGTGAGGGGAAAAAAAAAAAAAAAAGGCAGCACTAACCAGCACCAGGATTTAGCTCAGGTGTGCAGAGAAACACATGCAGCATAAACACCAGCTAAGGTGTGCAGAGAAAAACATGCAGTATGGATTTCCAGCAACCAAACCACTAGCTTGGGTGTGCAGCAGAGACTACAGCAACCAAACCACCAGCACAGGTAAACCACATGAGGTTCTGATGTCTCTAGTTAGAGAACTGCTCAGCCCCAAAAGACCACCAGAAGGGGGGCTGAGTTGGGAGAGGCTGAACCCAGACAGACTCCAACTCAGTCAGCAGGTGGGAATTCTACACAACATCACAGTCTTGAGGACAAAAAAGGAGAATGGATGGTGTTGCTCTAGTTTTCCTTTTGTAGATTCAAACAGGTCCTGTGAGTGTATATATGGGCAGAGCTGTATCACATGTATGCTGCCATGTTGGCGTCAGGAAAGACATTGCTTCTTTTTAAAGCATTTGTAAGATCTCATCTTGAACATGCACTTCAGTATTGGGGACTTGTTCACAAGGATGCTGTGGAATGATGAAGAGTGCAAAGAAGAATAGCAAAGTTAGGGGTGTGAAAGACCTCAGCTTTGTGGAAATAATGGGAAAAAAAAAAAAATGTATTCACCCTTGAGGAGGTAATCGAAGGGCAATGCGATCACCTTGTATAAATTTACACTTGACCAATACGGAACAATAAGTTGACGGTTGTTAATTTAGGTCACCACGTAGTGAAAGTTTAGCACACAAATGAACACAGCAGTCACATTTTGACATGTGGGATTTTTTTTTTTTTTCTTTAAAAAAAAATACCGTAACATTTTTTCACCTTTTGGCGAGAACAGAGGATTCCAATCTCAGTACAGACGCAACATTCTCAACACATATTTTCTTAAAATGTAATGTTCAGCCAAAACATCCTGTTTTTAATAGAGTGGG